>NC_092313.1:41266673-41569703 GCF_036785885.1 Coffea arabica
ACTATTTATTTCATTCCATTTCCCCTTTTAGATTGTAGTAGGCCTTCCCTTCTAATAATTGCATTTCCCCTTTTAGGTCATGATATAATTGCATTTTATATCACGCCAAGGTAGGTCTAAAATTAGGGTTTTCGCGATTTTTCGTAGGATGATTTTCGATACGGAGTGAGGATCAAATTTGGTGATTAAAAGTGACTTTTAGGTGCGAAATAATATGTGATTAGGAGTAACGATATAAGGTTAGTGAATAGGAAGTAAAAACCCTAGTACGTGTGTTTTAAAGAAAAACGGCGCGAACCGACGGGTATCGATCACTACCGATTGAACCCACCACTTGACCACCACTTTCTTACTACCACATACCCTTGATATTTTTACAAAATATCCCCCCTCATCCTCAGCCATGTTACCAAAATATGTGGCCCAAAATGCAAGGAAAAGAAAGAGAAATTTGGAAGGTTTTGGTGGTGACAAGTGTCACACACCTATGGCTCTTTGACCAAACCAATTGTCTTGCCTTTTTATCTTCCATTTAGCTTCATTCTTCCTCATTTTCTTTTGGTTTGGCTGAGACAAGAGAGAGAGAAAGAGAGAGCAAGAGTTTCACCATTTCATCTTGATTTGCACCATCCAAGTGAGGAACCAAAATTCTAAACCGATTAAAGTGTGAGTTGTGACCTTGGGATGCTAGGGGAAACAAAAATTCCAAAAGGAGGTGAAGTATTACTCTTGCAAGCTTCTTTTGTTGAGGTATAAGGTCTAACCCATAGCTTTGGTTCTTTTATTTTTGATTAAGATGTTATATAATTCATGTTTTGGTTAGATTAGTTGTGATACAAGTTGTTGGGATGATTTTTAAGGTGATATATGTAAGTTAGGGTTTGATGATTTCTGCCTATACTTGCTATGTGGATGATATATGTTGTATCTAAGCTTATATAGGAGGTTGTGGTGGTGGATTGAGGCAAGAAATGAAGAAAGTTTCATTGAATCCCAAAATTCCCAGATTTCTGGAAAATTTCAGCCTTGTTCTGTCCGGTTTTATTGCACCATGTTAGAGGCCGAAATAGGCTTGGAATAAAACATAAAAGTTGTATAGAATGGTATTTTATAGGTGCCTACAAAATTTCAGCTCAATCAGAGTAACGTAGCCTGTGAAAAGACCAAAATACCCTCACTATTTTAGGATGTTTCCAGTGTTCCGTTTTAGTCAGTTCATCCAGTTTATTATGTTTATTCACTAGGATCCGTGCTGATTTAGCCATTTTCAAAACATGAAAGTTTTAGTACTCTGGCTTAGCTTTTAAATTCCTCAAAGAACACCTTAAACGGACCTTGGTAGCCTGAGATATGACCATTCTAGTGCAGTGCGGTTAATTAACCGTATAGTTGGAAGTTGGCTCTGTAAATTGGGAATTTGACCAGGTTACACTGGAAATTTGACCAAGTGATCTTCATGAAAGTTGTAGGCCTTCGTCTTAGCTTCGAAATGGTATAATTTTCACACTCATCCAATAAGCGTAGCCTCAGATGTGTTCTTTCCGCAAAAACCTGTCAAATCTGTCTTTTGTAAACTTCATTTCCGCATTTGTTATTAGTTGATTTAAGTCCTTGTATTGTCTTAAGCCTATTGAATGGCTATTGAACTTGGATTGTTGTGTGTATACCTTTGGGCTGATGAGAAAAATAATGAAGCCATAAATGGCTGGAAATAGGAAAACACAAAGGGCATGCTGCCCAAATTTACGTTCGAGGACTAGAGAAAAATACTTGCAACTTGAGTAAGGACTTGGCTGAATTTATACCCTTGAGAAATAAAATAATGACTGCTCGGAGTACGTTTTCTTTGTCACTTCGACTTAAATGGAGATTTCAAAGTTTTACGAGTAAGCATAAGTTTTACAAATATTTTACTCATAGCCTTTGGTTTAAATGTACTCTTTTCACTTCCAAAACTATACTTATACTTTGTACTAGTAGTTATTCGGATTTTCTTTGGTTCACTTAAACTTTAGAGGGGTTTAACTGTAATATTTTCTCTTGGCTATTATTAGGGTTTCTTGGCGATTGAGAGTGTTATCCGGGAGGATACTTTGGGCATTATTTTGCTTAAATAGGTGAGTGTTCCTTGTTTGTTATATTCTTCATGACTTCATGACTTGTTGTTGTTGTTTGATGATGTGTTAAGTGTTTTCAATGATTTCCAAAACGAATTTTCTAGGCGAGCGTGTACTTTATCGCGCTTGACCTAAATGAAACGTGAAATTTTCAATGATTTAATGATTGAAACATTAGTTGCGCATGATGTAAGCCTTTTGGCTGAATTGGGCCCTGCCCTTCGTTACCGATCGACTCGAGCCAGAAGCGGACTCGGTCGGGCGATATGGTGACCCTGGGTGAATTTGGTATACTCGAGTATTACCTTGTAGTCCGGCCACGTCCGGATGGGTGGAGTCCGGCCACGTCCGGATGGGTGGAGTCCGGTCAACGTCCGGAAGGGGATGAATGAATGAACGAAGGCATGAGGGTTTTACTTCTCAAAAAGGAAATTTTCCAATAATTGGAGGAATAAGGGAAAATGTCAGGGGAACGAACGAACAAACAAATAGCTCCATGTGAGCCCGTATCCTTTTAATGTATGTGTTAATATAGCTTTCCTTGGTAAATGTTTCTTGAATTATTGATGTTCTACGTTTAGTGTATTGGATTGATTATTTGATTATGTGTTCGGAACCTCACTGAGCTTTTAGCTAATCCCTTTAGTTTTGTTTTCCTTAATAGGGGAAGGCACGCAAGGATGAGAGCTTGGTATAGACTAGCTTGGGTCTAGCTCTTTGTTTTTGTAATGGTTCTCGCCCTAGTGCTTGGCATGGGCTGGTTGTATGGTGAAGTAAGAACCTTTGTACATTTGATGGTTGTACTTCCTTTTGAGATAGCAATGTATATATAAGTTTCACTTAAGTTTTGGATTGTTGTATGTTATCCCTTTGGTTGTATTTCGGATTAGATTAAGGAACGACTGAGTCCCGGCGAGAGCTGGGCAGGCGGTCCGCCGAACCCTTTGGTTCGCCTTAGGGGGAGGCAGGGCTGTCACACAATCCGCGGGTTTGCTTGAGCTAAGGAGAGCCGAAATTTCTGTCTTGCACATCTAAGAAGGTAAGCTAC
Source organism: Coffea arabica (assembly GCF_036785885.1). Taxonomy (NCBI): domain Eukaryota; kingdom Viridiplantae; phylum Streptophyta; class Magnoliopsida; order Gentianales; family Rubiaceae; genus Coffea; species Coffea arabica. The sequence continues at coordinate 41,269,839 of NC_092313.1, forward strand.
GATCAACACTTAAAATCTTGCTTCATGGAAGTAGTAATGCACGTTTAAGCCCTTGCATGTTTATAGGTAGCTTGTTTGTGATGGAAAATTGGTTGTGTGGGCTCTATGAACTCCCACCTTGGATATATGGACTGATTTGTGGTGTTTTGATGGTAATAATGTTTATTTAGTACTTAAACTAGTGGATTAATGTTGGGTTATTGATAGAAACTCAAGGATGGTGCATTGACCAAAAGTGACCATTTTGCCCCTGTCTTGTTCAAGCACTTTGGTGCGAAATTTTGAGGATCTAATGGTTTGTTTATGTTGTTTACATGTTATATTGATTGTGTAAAAAGTTTCATGGAAAAATAACATGATTTGGTTGGTTAAATGAAGTGATTTCCAAAGTTTAGAAAACTGGAAAATGATTCCCGTCACTGCCCAGGCAGTCACCTTGTTTCGGCTATAACTCATCGCTCCGATGTCGGAATCGAGTGCCGTTTGCAGCAATGGAAACTAGACATTCCCAGATTTCATTTGGTATAAAATGTACGTTCTGGTTCTACTCGAGTGAGCCAAACCATTCGTTTGAAAATTGCTGTCCTGTTTCATTTGTCACTGGGAGGCAGATTATGAACTGCGATTTGATGCTCACGTATGAGCTGGTTATGGACAGATTTTGTAAATTGTTTCTTCTGAGAAAATGTAACCTTATGAATCTATTTTCCAACGCCACTAACCACACTCAATTCCAAGTTGAATTGAGTGATTTATGATCAAAATGCGAAGCTGGTTTTGTGAAGGAAAACCATGCATTTGGATAGATTTGAAACTAACGATGCTTTGGGACTTGTTATCCGAAACTTCTTGGTGTAAATCACCTATCAAATGTACCTTGGGCATATTTTAGACATTATCAACTGGAATGGACCATATTTCTCTTGGCCGAATGTTTGAAAACGGCAAAACAAAAGTTCTAAGGCAGCTTAGCCTTAGAACTTCTTGTGATTTCAACGGTCTCGTTAACTGATTTCCCGTACATATTTTTCTATGAAATTTGGCAAGAGAGTGGCCCTTATATGGTAGTATATTCATGCTAAATTTGGTGCCATTCCAAGTCCGTTTCGTTGCTCAACTAAACTTCCAAAGTTCATGATTTGAGTTGGAAAACCCTTGATTAACAAGGAAATTTTAGTAAGTTTCAGCTACCATATCTTGGTGCTCAAAACTCCGAATCTTGTTCCGTTTGTTTTGTTTTAAACTTGGATTGCAACTCTAAGAGAGTTTCAAATTTCAGAGGTTAGTTCGGATCAAGTGAATTTTTCCGAATTTTCAAAGTTGGCCAAAAACCAACATAAACCTGTCTTCAATGCCCCAGAACAGCAACTTTGAGCTAATTTTTGGATACCTTCCGTTTGGAATCATGGAAAATTGTCTTCTAAGGACTTTTAGTACTTTCTAAGAGGTTTCCAACGGTACCAATTTTTCCAATTTTGGACTTGTAGAGAGTGAGATACGATTTTTTAAAGTAAGTGTAAGAAATCTGAAAATTTCTAACTCAAAGGAAATGGAGTTTTTCAAACTCTCTTTTCCCTTTTAATATCCCTTGATCGTTTTACACTGGATTTTAAGGATGTAAATCAGATTTTTCTTGTGTTTTAAAACTCCACTTTTGAGCCTCAATTTACGAATAATTAAGGCTCATTCTCGTGAAATTTTCTTAGATTGTACAAGAGTGCAATCTTCCTTATTAATTGGGGTTTATAAGTGATAGTTTATTATTAAATGCTCAGGCGCTCAAGAGGACCTTCCAGAGGATCTCACGGGCGACGCCTAAACCATCATTTGAACTTGCTACTTGAATCACTCGGTGAGTGTCAAGTGCATGAATTTGTTGCTAAGTGTTTACTGCTTCTTATCCGTTATTTGAATTTGGAAATTTAGAGACGAGCGTGTATTTTACCACACTCGTTCTCTTCCAAATGAAATTATATTCGAATTTTGCTATGTGAATTCATATTCGACTTGTATGTAGTAATGTGGATATGATTCGTACATATGATTCGTATTTGTGATTCCTAGTCGGAATCGTCGATTTGAGCGCTGCTCATCGACTTGTATTCGTATTCGTATTCGGGGGACGCCCAAACTCGTTGGCTAACTTTGCGAATCGAGCCAGCATGGGCTTGGTCGATAAGCTTAGCAAACCATGAGATATTCATAGAGCCTGATCTATTGGAGAGATCTTGCTCGGCATTACTCGCGCAGTATTGCCATGATATACTCGAGTATTATCAAAATTTTGATGAGCGGGCCCGGTAAGGGGGTGTAACAATGACAGGATTCAAAAAAAAGTGGTGTATCTACGGATTTGATACTTATGTGGTTGACGGAGTGTCAACATGAGATGTGATCAAGATTTTGATTCGACTATGTGGAATTTAGCTCCTGAGAGCTACAGTATCCTTGAATTGTTTCTGTTCAATTTTCCTATTCGAAGTTGATAGCTTTATTTATTATATAAATTGTGGCTACTTGGATTACGTGTTTGCATGTGTGTTTCTTGGCCTCACTGAGTATTGGCTCATCCCATTAGTTTGTTTTCCTTAACAGGAACCCGATTGGAAGGAGTTAAGCAAATGCCGACCTGAGGCACTTTTGTATTAGTGTTTTAATTGAAATCGACTAGACATTTTGGATGTTGTATATTTTGGGGAAAGTGATTGTAAATTTGAAATTGTGATGTAAGACTGGATATTTATGTATGGAAATGACTTCGTACCTTTATTCCGACTTTTAGTGTTAGTATTAAACTAAATTTGAATTGGATTTGTTTCGAGTCCTGGCGAGAGCTGGGCAGGCGTTCTGCGGATACCCTTGGGTTCGCCCTTGGGAGAAGTGGGGTGTCACAGTTACGAGCCTAGTATAAATTTCTCAAATCTCCACTTAGTCGTTCTGACGCAAAATACGTGAACTTTCGACTCGCGCGCGGTAAAGCGAAATTTAAGGGCAATTCATGCAACTACAATATAATTAACTAACTCTAGGGTAAATAATTATAAAAATGACTATTTTAAGAATAAAACATGAGTCCTCACAGAATTTAGGTGGGTAAAATTTTAAAAACCTTACTAAGGCTTTATCCTCTCCTTCCTCCTGATCCCTAGGTTGATTTTCATTTCCATCCCCTTGTCCCTGTCGAGGTACTATTTGCTCTAATAAATCAATCATTCGGCTCAACGCAGTAGCTACTGGCTCACCTACGTTAGTTTTTTATTCCTGATTCTGATTGACCAAGGGTTCCCGCTCTCCCGCTTGCTCCTGATGTTGTCTAGGTCTACGACCACGTCGTCGCGGCCCAGCTTCCATGTTTCACTACCAATTTATATATTAAATGATAAATAACCACTCTCGTATACTCAAGTTAGTAATTATTTAATCCCAATGACTAATAAATATTACAGCATTATGACAAAATAAACACATAGTCATCAAATTACATACACACGATATAAGTTACAATACACACCAACTTCATACAACTTTAAAAGCCAAGCAGTTCACAAATACAACCGATATTCTTCATACATATCTCATACTTCAATCTTTATAAGCACAAAAGAAAACATTTCAATAACACAAATTATCATAACTACACAGCTAGTAGCTCAACCCTTAGTTTAGATTCCACTTAAACTCCATGAATGTAATTTTGGACAGTCCCACTAGACCCAATTTCTTCTCCCGATTCCGCTTCCATAGGTTCCTCTTCCTCCGATTCTTCCTCTGTCGGTTCAGCTTCATTTTCAACTCTAGGAACCCCCAAACCTTGGCCTTCCCCATTTAAATTTTCTCCCACCACCTCTTCCATTAGGACCTCACACTCGGCTAGAATTCCTTTAGTTCGATCTTTTACTTGCCTTACCATTCCTTCCAAGCAGTTATTAGTCACTTGCAACTGCTCTCTCAAAGTGCCGGTTCTCTCCTGTTCAGCTACTAATTCCGAATCCATTTCTCGAATTCTCTCACCTTGCATTCTGGCAATTGCCCTCATCTCCCGGATTTGGTTATAACATGCATCATTTCGAGTCGCCAACCTCCGCCTTTCATCCACTATTGCCAGTACTACCCGATCTGGGTAGGAGTATGTCCTCCAACAATCACATCGTCTGGTCATTCGCCGACCTAGGGAATATTGTCGAAAAGACTGACCAAGTCCTTCTTGATACGAAATAGTTATTCGTCTCCTTTATGATGATTCAGGAGTATCCCTTTCTAGACTATTTCTCTCTCCATTCCCCTCCATCCCTACAATTACACTATTAAAATAATTAAACTCTATTATTTTAGTTAAATCTTTTACCTAACATTTTCTTTAATAATTTAAACAGTTTAAATCACATATCCTCTAACTTCAAAATTTCATTCAAACCTAGGCTCTGATATCACCAGTAATGGTCCCACCTTCTTCTAGGGCGTACCCTAAAAGTTAGCAGATCACCTGTCTGGCTCTCGCTAGGGCTCAGTCACTTACATTGACTTCAGAGGTAACATTTGATAAACCCTCTTTAACCTTACATATCTTACATTAACTTTAGACATAAAATTTTGATAAACCAAAATCAAACGCTCAAATCTTTTACAATACCAAGTTCAATACAAAAGCTTCAACCGTAATATGATACTAAAGGATTTACAATCACAAAAGTCTTCACGTTAACTCCCAAAGATCCCTCGTTCATTCCCCGACCACCAACTCCTGTAAGGAAAACAAACTAAATGGTTGAACTAAAGTTCAGTGAGGTTTGCCAGGCAAGTAACATTCAATAAACACTTAAACCAGTAAAATTAAGCAAGTAGTGAATATTTCACTGTATAGTCACTTTCAAAAGGATACAAACTCCTCCTGAGAGTCATTTTAATATCATTGCACATTCATTTCAATGTCATGGTATATTCATTTCAATATCATTGCACACTCCGCCACAATCACCTCCTTATGTCCTCCGAAACAATAAACAATCCCCTACATTCAATAATCAGGTCAATAATGTCTCAACTTCATGGTAATACTCGAGTATACCCAACACTTACCCAAAGCTTCTGTCCTATCCGACCGAGCTCTTTGCTGGCTCGAATAGTCCGTTGAACAGAGGGTTTTAGGGCCCAGTTCAGCTGATGTGATAAAGTACACGTACGACTTACATTCATGCACACTTACAATAACATTTGGTCATTTATCAACCTTCAAACTCAACTAAGTCGAGTGCGATAAAGTGCACCCCCGACTTAGAAGGCGGGAGACAATTGAAATACACTTTACAATGAATCACTAGCAATATTCCATAATAAGCACATTTATCACATAATTTCACTTAAGTAAACATAAACAGTTAAACACACAAATCCGGAAACACTCACCCAAATCCAAATAAATTACTCTCGAGCGTCGGGTTTGCTTCCTGGCTCACAGCTACCCCCTGAGACAAGTTTATAACTCTAAAGTGAATATACAATTCATAAATGACCACTTATCATTTATTAACTTATGATTTAAACTATTAAAGTCCAGTTTTGGCTTTAAAATACAAGATATAACATATTCAATACCTATCTTACATTTCACCTCAAAACTTATCAACTTTATCAATTTAAACTAACCGAACTCTAGGCTGTTTGTAAATTAGATTTTATTCCCTTACATCAGCCCCACAAGTTCTAAGGTCTTTAAAATGTTTGTAAAGACAAGAGTAAGTAGTTAGAAGCCATTGTATGTATATGGTTATAATAAGTTACCTTAGAGTTTCCAAAACATCATAGAAGGCTTGCTTAACTACCATTTCATCTAAAATTCAGCATGTATGTTAGAGTTAATATGTTAGAAGGTGTTTGAATTATAAAATTAAGATTTTGCAATCAGATTCCATAGAGAAAACTAGAATATTTCCATCATTCTCCTTCGGTTAGTTTTAGCAGAATCGTTTAACTGTTTCCTGTAAAACTCATTCCAAAGTTAACAACTCTATTTTAAATTCCCAGATAGCATTAGTGTTTGAACATTTAACCTGAATTCTTGAATGAAAATGGCTCCATATTCTCAATTGGTAAGCTACATATCCAGTTTTTCCCTCTCGGATGAAGTTGATAGAATTTCATCTTAGCTAAGAACTTATTTTCTTTGCTAAATTCACATGCAGCTCATGTATTATTCCAGTTATACCGCATAAGCAGGAGATTAGTGCAAGTTCTTACCCTTTTCTACCTAAAATCCGTTAACGATAGGTTGCTCTAACTCCCTGCTTCAATTCCTTCAGGTCCTAGCTCCAGCTTCTCTCGCTTTCCTTGTAGTACTCTCTCTTGCTTTTGGTTAGCTAGTGATAAAGCTGGCCAAGCTTTCTCTCCCACTCTCACACTCAGTTCTACACTCTCAGTTCTGTTCTAGAAATGAAGGAAGAAAGAAAGACAACTGCCTAGTTCGTTGCTCTCTACTGCAGTCGGTGAATTGATATGGCCAACGAATTTTTCTTCTTATACTCATTTAGTTCTCTACTTAGAAGACTTAAGGATCAAAAGAAAGTTATGCTACTCGGTGGTCAATGTTTCCAGTCGGTGGTACACTCTTCTAAGCTGCTCCTACTCAAACCAAACTCCAATGCTTCTTTCTCTCGGTTTCTGCTCAAAAAAAATCCTGATGGCTTATTTTTGTTGGCTGGATGGTAGTTCAACCGAGCTCAAGGTTGGTTTGGTAAGGAGAGGAACCAAGGTTTGTTCTCAGCCACCATCCAAATTTTTAGCAAATAGTTTTCTCCTTTTCCTCTCGGTCATCGTTTGGATTTAACAGACCATTGGATGTGGATTTTTCTTTGTTTTCTCTCAATCACCATCCAAGTTTTGTTTAGCATTTGATTGACTAAGTCCTCAGTTGTCCAGGAACTAAAGTTCTCTTTCGGGGTTGCATGGTGAATTGTCTAACCTTTAGGGTTAAATTGGTCCTTTGGTTTTAGATTATTTGCCTTTTTAAGGGTCCATAATTTTATTATCTCACTCATTGACTCCAAATTTTATTTGTTCTAATTTGTATACACCCTGAAAATTTTTATTCCACTCTAGGATATTTATAAATTCTTAATTTTTATAGGAATTCAATTAGGCATTTAATTTAACCATTTATTTGTTATATATATATTTCTGATATTAATGCAATTATAAGAAAATAATGCAAAGCATACACATAATTTTCTCGAGTTCCCACATGTACTCGTTCATTTGAGCATCTTTTAACATCTTGTAGCACTTTGTAGTAATAAGTAGAGTAGAGGTAGAAGAAGTTTAATTCTAGTTTCATATTGAGAGTTTTTTTTCTTAGATTAAGAGCTTTAAGAGGAAGGTGAAAACACTCTTAACAGAGTTTATTTGAAAGATCAACTTGTGAAGAAATTCAAGGATTTAACCTTCAAGACATTGAATAAGAATTCCTCTTCCTAAACTTGTGTTTTGTTCTTATTTGTCATGCTTTGTTACAAGATTGTTTCATACTTAGATATTCTTCATATGATGTCTAGCTAAACTTTTTCATATCCCAAGGTGAAGATAAACTTGTTATAGTTTTGATTTGAAATAGTTAGAGAATGATTATGCTTTTTCAAGAATCATTAATTTGAGAACTTATGACTATGCTTTATAGTTGTTTGGCCATCAACTATGAATGATTTGATAATTGTTGAGCAATGAAAGTTGTCTTCAAATAGATCTAAATTCTTAAACATTTGCCTTATTCTCACGAAAGTAGTGAATAATGGTTGGTTGGATTCAGACAATAAGTTCATTGAACTTATTAACTTATTTCTTACCTTTTCTCTATGATTATAGGTGAAGGATTATTCAATGAATTAAAGAAATTGGCGAAATTAATTTTTAGAGGAATTAGTCAAGATAGTTTCTCTTAAGAATGTCCATTGGTGAAAGTAAAGACATACATTTGGAAGTTATTTCTTGACAATTCATGGAAGCATAAGCATAATCACCTTAACTAATTTCTAATCATGACATAACAAGGGATTCTAATCCTTAGGATCCTCTTACTTAATCTTATAGCAATTCTAATCTAATTTGTCGTTACTTTTATTTAATTTCTTGCAACATACTGCCTATATGGTTGGTTTTACCACCTAACTAGTTTTATATTCATTGTTTATGTCATATGACTAGTTGTACCATCTAAACTAACATCTTCTATCAAGTTTGTACCACCTAAACTAACATAGTGCCTAAGGTTTTAAAATTTGTAGAGTAGTAAGAATATCCCTATCAAGTTTTTGACGCCATTGTTGGAGATTTAGGTGAGACACTAGAGTTTAATCAAGTTTTATTAATCGAGGGTTCTGGCTACATGGCTAAAAAAGGAAAACTAGGGTTCGATTTGGCCGTCGCCCGTTATGGCAGCACTTCAGCAGCCGGATGGGGCTGTGGGAGATGCGCCGCCCCCATCGAAGAGCTTCGCGGCTGTGGTAACAACCAGCAATGGTGTTGAGGCTTTCCATCCAAGGACTATCTCTACGTATAGGGGGAAACCCGCCCTCAGAATAGCAAAGAAGGAAATCTTGCAATTGGCACGTCCTTTCCAGCACGCACTAGTGGGCAAATTCTCATACAGTAGACCTCCTATGGAGACTGTAAGGAAGTTTTTCCTGTCGCTAGGGCTGAAGGGGGATTGTGCGGTGGCCTTGTTGGATGCGAACCATGTCCTCATCAGGCCAACAATGAAGGAGGATTATGCTAGGTTATTAATACGTCGCACGTGGTTCATAAAGAGCTCGCCTATGACAATCTCCAAACGGTCTTTCGATTTCAAAGCCAACAAAAAAGTAACGATCGTTCCTGTGTGGGTAAGTTTTCTAGGCCTGCCATTACCATTTTTTAGAAGGAACCCACTCAATAAGCTGGCTTCTGTCTTGGGACGACTACTGAAGATTGACGCAGCTACGGGTGATCTGAGGAGGCCGTCTGTCGTAAGGGTGTTGGTGGAGATCGATATAGCCCGCACACCTGTGAAAAAGATCTGGATAGGTGATGAGAAGTATGGTTTCTGGCAGCACGTGGAATACGAGAGTTGGCCAGCGTTCTGCTCCTTCTGTGAGAGGTTTGGCCATGTCCAATAGGAGTGTTATAGGAAGTATTCGGCTCTAAAACCTGCAAAAAATGCCTAGGCACATCTGCCGCAAGGCAAAGACCCCCTTCTCAAAGAGGATCAAGGAACGACCATGGCGAGAGGGGAGGATGTTGGAGAGAGGAGGGATATCCAGAAATCTTCGACTTGGGTGGAGGTAGAGGTGGGAAGGTCGCCCTTGGCTTTGGACCATGAGCAACTGGAGGCCCAGGATGATGAGGTAGTGCAGCAGCAGCAACTGGACCTGGTCGAGGGGTTGCTGCAGACTGGGGACGAGGTAGTGCAGTAACAGTCTGCTGTCGGAGGCACGGCTGAGGGTGAAGGAACCGTAGGTGTGCAGGTGCATGATGGACTAAGTACGGCAACAATGGCTGCGGTTGGAGTGGGGGAGGCAGATGCAAGGGGACTAGATGCATTGCTGCTCGAGAATGTTGGGGATAAGGGGGCTGGGCAAGTGTCAATGGCATCAGGATACAACTCAGTAAGCCATTTGGAGTCCTTGATGGGGTGGGAGATGGGGTAGTGGAGTTGAGAGGCAAAAATCTGAGAGGCGCTGTGTCGCTTAGCCCTGTGCGTGGAGAGGCACCCAAAGGGTTGAGGTATCAGGAACTTCGAGCCATGCAAGTGCAGTTGACACGTCGGTTGGAGCATATTGGCAGGCTGGAGCACAATGGAAGGAATTCTCCTGCAATTGATTAGCTGGATGTGCAGCTCCTGAGGATTTAGACAATAAAGGAGGGACGGAAAGAACGGGCAGGCTCCCAAAACCAAACGCGATGGGTGGGGAAACTCGAAAGAGATGCATTTCGTTCCAATGCTAGGTCCAATTAATTTTCTGGTATGGAATATATGGGGTGCGTCAAAGATGGACTCGCTCCGATACTTAAAAAAGATGAAATTTGACTTTAACGCAAAAATTCTGGTTTTGTTGGAACCTATGTCTGATGAAGGGCAGTTAGATTTTGTGAAATGGTTTGCAGGTTGTAAGTCGGTAGCCTTCTTTGTGGATGGCAAGATCTGGGTCTTATGGGACCTTGCTCTCTCTATTTCATTTACCACATTCGCGGACCAGTTGGTTGATATGGGGTTTAGCTCCCCAACTGGTACACTCTTTCTCTCGGTAATCTATACTCGATGCACAGGGATAGCTAGACGGCCTCTCTGGAGTCCCATGGAGAGTTTGGCGATTTCACGCCAAGGACCCTAGATGTTGGCTGGGGATTTTAACATTATCTTGGAGGCCTCCGAGTGACTGGGGAAACACCACCGAATGCTCGAAACATGGAGGAGTTCAATCAAACGATTTTTAATTGTGGCCTTGTCTCGGTAGATTTTGAAGGGGCGCCGTTTACCTGGACGAATGGGACTATGTGGCAGCATTTGGATCGGGTGTTGGTTAATCACGAATGGGCTGAGATATATGCTATATCAAGGGTTCTGCACCTTGCACGGGGACGATCTGATCATACGCCCCTCTTGATTAAGTGTGGCTTGGAGAGCCAAAGGGCCTCTTCTTTCAGGCACCTCAATGTTTGGCCCCGCCATGGCTCTTTCCTTGAAGTTGTTCAGGAGGCATAGGGAGGGGCTTGCCCAGCACGTACAATGTCAGAGTTCTACCGTAAAATGTCAAGAGTGAGAGGCAAGCTAAGGGCATGGAACAAGGAGGTGTTTGGGCATATTGGCACTAGGGTGGCGGAGCTTGAGAAAGTTATGCGTATTACGGAGCTCCAGTATGACATGGAGAGGACTGTGATGCCTAAGATTGCTTACCATGAGGCAATGGCGGCCTACATGAAACAATTGGCAATTGATTGTGAATTTTGACGCCAAAAATCGATAGTAAAATGGATTCAGGAGGGGGATGCGAACACGGTCTTCTTCCATGTTGTGGTTCGACAACGGCAAGCTTCTAATTACATTGCCATACGTAGTTCGACGAGGCAGTGGCTGACAAAGATTGAGGACATCAAGTGCTCAGCAGCATCATTTTTTGAGACGCTGTTCAAATCGGATAGGGATACCAACCGTCATCCAGTATTACCTTTCACTCTCCCACGAGTGTCTCTGGGGGATAATGAGAGACAGTTGGCTTTGCCGTCAATGGAAGAGGTTCGTGAAGTAGTGTTCTCCATCAGTCCAGATAGTGCCCCTGGCCCGGATGGATTTGGGTCTGGTTTCTATCAGGCATGTTGGGGGATAATTAAGGAGGAGTTGGTGGCTGTTGTTCAGGATTATTTTAAGGGCGGGTTGTTGTGAAAAAGGGTTACCAACACGTTAATTGTGTTAGTACCGAAAATAGAGGGGCATCTCGCTGGCAAGAATTTTGGCCAATCAGTCTGTGTATCGTCAGCTCCAAGATTATCTCTAAGCTTGTGACAAATAGGTTGAGCAAGCTCCTGCCCCAGCTGATTTCTCCTTGGCAGTTCGATTTTGTCCCGGGGCATCAAATAATTGATGATGTCCTACTGACGCAAGAGCATGCACAGGAACTCGATCGTCAGTTGGAGATTCCAAACCTCATGTTAAAGTTGGATATGGAAAATGCGTATGATAGAGTGGAGTGGTCGTTTCTCCTCTTCATGCTTAAGGCGTTTGGTTTTCAAGAAAATGCGGTCGATCTGATCTTCCGCCTGGTTGCGAATAACTGGTTCTCGATACTTGTAAATAGGGAGCCGGCGGGATTTTTTACGTCGACGCGAGGGGTCAGACAGGGGGATCCTATCTCTCCAGCCCTATTCGTGTTAGTTGCTGAGTTGTTTGGAAGGGGGTTGAATGCCTTGTTCCAGCAGGGTTGACACAGATTTTTTCAGGCTGGAGGACTTAAAGTCCTATACCTGGCATTCGCGGACAATATCATTGTTTTCACGAGGCTGTCGAAGGAGACCTTAAAGGCGGTTGGAGACTTCTTCAAGCAATATCAACAATACCCAGGACAGAAGATTAATGCCTCAAAAAACTGCTTCGTGTGCTCGTCTGGGGTGACTGCGGCGCAAGTTGACCTTGTTTCTACCATTCTAGGGTTTCCACGACAATTCTTTCCTCTAGTCTATCTTGGGGTTCCCATTTCTCGAGGTCGGTGCTCTTCAATTGTCTTTGATGGGATTCTGCAAAGGTAAGGGCTCGTGTCTGTCACTGGAGTGCAAAGTTGCTGTCCACAGGGGGAAATTAATTCTCTTAAAGCACGTCTTGAATTCGATGTCGATGTATCTTTTGCAGGTACTTAAACCCCCTAAGGTAGTCTTAGTTGCATTGGGAAGAATATTTAACACTTTCTTAAGGGATAAAGCACATAACTCTAAACGAATTCATTAGGCTCCTTGGGAGAAGATGTGCTTCCCCACAGAGGAGGGTGGATTGGGGGTTAGGTTGTTGGATGACATGGTCAAAGCCTTCTCCTATAAGTTATGGTGGCGACTACGCCAACGAGGATCCATCTGGTCGGACTTTATGTTCTCTAAGTACGTCGGGGACCAGCATCCGCTCTAGGCTGAAATAGCACGACCAACGGGTACATGGAAGCGGCTACATGGGGTACTGGAGTTGGTGGAAGCTCACATCACATGGAGTCTAGGTTCGGGTATGATAGATTTCTGGCTAGACACTTGGTGTGAGCTTGGACCCTTGAGTTCATTGCTGCCGGCAGATAGGGGCAACCTTATTCATTGGTGGCGGAGTTCTTGGGATGGGAAGGGTGGAATAGGGACCGAATCCTGCAATGGCTTCTGAGCCACCTCGTGGATTCGATTGTGGATATCCCTTTCGACCTGGATGGGCAGGATTGGATCGTGTGGGCAGGGTCGGAGAAGGGGGGCTTTTCGTTAACTTCGGCATGGGAACTGTGTCGACAACGTCGCGGCGGCTTCTCGATGCATGGTATGGTTTGGAATAAGGGTATTCTCCTGAAAATGTCTATATTTGCTTAGAGGCTGCTGAACAGCTTTGTCCCCTTGGATTCGATTCTCCGTCGAAGAGGGCTGCCCTTGGTGTCCAGATGCTCCTGTTGTCTCAAGGCTGAGGAATCAGTGTCTCACCTGTTTGTCAGTGGTCCAGTGGCAAGGGAGGTTTGGGGGCACTTTGGTAATATGTTTGGCATACTTCGCTTGCCACTTGATGATCTGCAGCTACTATGGATGAAGTGGGCCACATTACTGCCTCGCATCCCTAAACATCATGTCAGATGTATCCTCCCGATATTGGTATCATGGTTCATCTGGCAGGGACGCAATAAGGCGAGGTTTGAAGGACAGGCTTTTTCTGCTCGGAGGGTCATCTGGGAGGTGGTTAATTTCATATGGGACATGGGATGAGCTTGGAAAATAGAGAAGGCACAATTCTATGGCGATTTGGATAGTACGTGGGCAAACTTGGCAATTTCGATGACCCGTAAGCGGCAGGCAGTGGTGGTTACATGGACGAAACCTCCAGCCCAGCGGTACAAATTAAACACGGATGCTAGTGTGGTCAACGGGAGGGCTAGTGGAGGTGGGATACTGCGCGACTCAAATGGTAGACTTGTCTTCGCTTTCTACAAAGAGTTTGGGGAGAAGGGGGTCCTGCAGGCGGAGGCAGTGGCAGTATTGGAAGGGTTGCAAGTGTGTGCAGCGAAGGGGATACGGGAGGTTTTGGTTGAGGTGGACTCTGCAGTTCTAGTGTCGCTAGTCAAATCGTCGGCTCTGGGAGGCTTGTCGTATTGTAATTTGCTGAGAAGGATTCGTCGACTGCTGGATCAGGTGTCTGTTTCGTTTAAACACATCTTCTGTGAAGCAAATATGGTTGCAGATAGGTTAGCTACCCTGTAGGGGTACCCTAGTATGGTCTTTTGACTCTCTTCATCATCAACCAAGGGAGATTCACGGCTGCTTGGCTATGGATGCTAGGGAATTCCCATCCCTTAGGCTAGTGCCTTGTTAGGTGGTAGGGCTCATTTAGTTCATTCTCTATATCTATTGTAACTATCTCACTTTAACTTCGAATAAATAAAAGGATCCTTCTTTTTAAAAAAAAAAATTCTAGACTTTGTTACTTTCTCTTTATTTTGCTAATTTTATAATTTCCATCTTTTAGTTGTAATTTTGGTTATTTTTAGGTGCTAAGTTCTTCACCAAGAAGAAATTTGCCTTCAAGAATTAAATACAACAAGAAGAGGAAGAAGACGCACCCAACAAGAACAAATTGAGGTAAAAAGTATAGGTGAAACTTTCATCAAAATAGAGGAGCAAAAACCAAGACCTTTGACGGATAATGCCTTGCCAAATGAATCGAGAGCACAAACTAGCATTGCAAGGCTAATAATTAATGCATGCAACTTTAAAATCAAGCCTTTGCTTTTCCAAATGGTTCAACAAATTCAATTTGGAAGAAATGTAATGGAAGATTCTAATACTCATTTAACTAATTTCATGGATTTATGTGGTACAATCAAAATAAATGGAGTAAGTGATGATGCAATTAAATTAAGGTTGTTTCTTTTTTCACTTTGTGATAAAGTGAAAGTATGGATTAATTCTTATCCCCCTAATATTTTCACTTCTTGGGGTGAGTTGGCAAAAGCATTCTTGAATAAATATTTTTCTCTTGAAAAAACGGCTAAACTTCATACGAATATCATAGGTTTTATTCCACATGAAGGCAAGTCGTCATATGAAGTTTGGGAGGGATTCAAAGGTCTTCAAAGAAGATGCCCCCACCATGGTCTTTCCGATTGGTTGGTTATTCAAACTTTCTATAATGGATTCAATTACCCAACCAAGATCAACGTAGATACCGCAGCCAATAGAGCTTTAATGAGAAAATCAACCAAGGATGCTCAAATTTTGATAGCGGAAATGGCCTCTAACAACTATCAATGGACAAATGAAAAAGGTAATTCAAGAAGTGTGGATGGTATGTACGAAATTAACACTCTCAACTCTTTAAGTGCTAAATTAGAAAATATGTTTAGTTCTCGAATGGATAACGTTGAGAGGTTGCTAAGTAAATAAGGAGAAGGTGGTTCAAATTCTTATGTAAGTGTTGCTTATTGTTCAATATATGGCGGTAATCATGATAGTGCTAATTGTTTTCATATGGAGCAAATTCATAATATTAACAACTATAATTGGTCACTTCAAAATAATCCTTTTTCAAACACTTACAACTCCGATTGGAAGAATCATCCCAATTTAGGATCGAGAGACCAATCAAATTCACAAAAACCTATCAATCCATCCAATTTTTTAACAAGACCACTTGAGTCACGTATTTCCATTGGAGGTCAATTTTGAAAAGCATGTTCATGAAATAAAATAAAGATTTGATGATGTTAAAATAAGCATGACAATATGATGATCTTGATAAGGGATATGCAAGGCCAATTAGGTAATATTGCTAATTTCATTAATTTGAGACAACCGAGTGAATTTTCGAGTAAAATCGAGATGAATTCTAGAGAACATATGAATGCAATCACTCTTGGGAATAGCAAATAATTCGAGGATAATCATCTTGGTAAAAATGAAAAGAATGATGGAAATAGGGGAAATAATAAAAAACAAGGTAAAAAGGATCACGCTCCAAATGAGTTTGATATACTTTCTTCTGATATTTTTCATAAGAATGCTACTAACTCCATTCATTTTCCCAATAGGTTGAAGCAAAGCAATATGGAGAAGAAATTTGAGAAATTTGCTCAAATGTTTGAGTAAATTAGAATTAATATTTCTTTTGTTGATACTATCTTACAAATTTCCTCTTATGGTCGTTTCTTGAAGGATATTATTTCAAGAAAGAGAAAAATTGAAGATAATGAGACAATAGCATTAACGAAGGAATGCTCAGCATATATTCAAAGCAAATTTCCAACAAAACTTAAAGATTCAGGGAGTTTCATTACTTCTTGCACCATTGGACTTTTGAATTTCATTAATGTTTTATGTGATTTAGGTGCAAGTGTATCATTGATGCTACTTTCCAATACAAGGAAGCTTGATTTGAGGGAGATGAAGGATACAAAAGTTACTTTTCAATCGACGAATATGTCCATAAAGTGTCCAGTTGGTATAATTGAAAACATCATCATTAAGGTGAAATCGTTCTTTATACTGGCTGACTTTATTGTAATCGATATGAAAGAAGGCATGCATTTACCTATTATTTTAGGTAAACTTTCTTAGCCATTGCCAAAGCTTTAATTTATGCTCAAAAAGGTAAGTTGATCTTTAGAGTAAATCGTGAAGAGCTAGCATTCAATCTTAATGAAAGTAAGCATATTGATTTATGGCATAGAAAAGTTTTTAATTCTAAGAAGGTTAATGTTATACAAAAGTTATATAAAGAAGGTTATCATATTGAAAATCTTGATTCTCATGTTTGTAACATGCCTAATATGAAGAATAAAGGAAAAGAGATCCTTAATTCTAAAGTTCAAGTGGATAAAGGCAAAATATCAAGTAAACTTTGGGATTGTTTCAAATGTTTTTCAAGAAATCCTCATACATATTATGATCATGCTAACTCTTCTTTATTTGATGATGAGAATGATTTGGAGATAGAGCAAGTTTAAAATATGGTGAATGGAAAGAGAAGGTTTAACCCTTGGGAAGGAACTAGTTCCTTTTTCCCTCCAAAGTGAACTTTAAAAAGAAAGACTTTTGAGTCTAACCAACGACTATAAATAAAAGCGCTAATTGGGAGGCAACTCAATGTTTTAAATCATTTCTTTTGTTTTAGTGTGTTTTTATGTGTATTAGATGTATTAAATTGTGTTTGTTAAGTTTATTTTGTAGGTTTTAGAAGTTGATAGAAAAGTGATTTTTTGGAGATTGGCGAGGACACGAAACATGAAGAACTCGACCCCTCAATTTTGCATTTTAGATTTTTTTTGATTCATTATAAAGGGTTAGATTATATGTTTAGATCATTTTAAACTTGCTTGAGACTTTACATTTTGTGAAAAAATGATCAGATTCATGTTTCTGTAGAAGTTGAAATTCTAGTGAACAGTGAAAAAGTGCAGAAATTTGCACTTTAATAGAAAAACTCAGCAATCTGCAAGGCTACCTCATGGATCTGCACCTCTTCTTTCTAAAAAAAAAGGGCTTTCCTTTTCATTTGTTCTTCTTAACCACATACTTCACAAATCACCAAACTTTTGGTTTTCGCATCATTTGAACCTTAACTAATTTGTTTGTCATTTTGCATTTTAGATTTCTATTACTAATAGTTATTATATGGAATTTTTGCACTCTTTGATTTTCATTTATGAAGGAAATGGTTGCAATACAAGAAAGACGAAGTCATCAAAAGTTGCAAGCAAGAGGCTAATTCACTATAGAGGGAGTATTTCTTTTACTCTTATTTTTTCTTGTCACACATTGAGGACAATGCGCATTTTATGTGTGAGGAGAGGTTTATTACCTTCTTAATTGTGGTGATTTGAAAGCAAAATGGTTCAAAATTTTCCTAATTTTGTAAATTTTGAAAGAATTTCTATGACCATTAGTAGGTAAATTCTCCCTTTAAAGTACAATTGATGTGTCTTAAGAATTTCATTTCTTATTTGACTTGGAAATGGCTCTTATATTATTAGAATTTTTGCTATGAAGAAGGTATCTCTTGTAAAGTATAAGTAATTATGCCTTGAATTTTGCATACTTGATAAGTTTCCTATTTTGATTGAATTTCACAAATGAAGTGATGAATATGGTCAATATTTATATTACTTTTTTTGTGATCATTCTATGTGAGGGAAATTCCTAGTAAAAAGAAAAAAAAAGAAAGAAAAAGTGAGAAAAAGAAATAATAAATAAATAAATATTTACTCCAATGATTCTTAAACCTTAGTAACCAAGAGTGTTCATCTACAAATGTCAACTTCTTGTAAAACAGCTCTTGAATTATAAGTATGCAAAACAACTCTAGTTAGTGATGAAGTCGAGTAATCGGAGGTCTTTATCTACCAATGTCGATTTTTGCGTCAAAAGATATCTTCACTACTTGAGGAAGCTATTTGATATGTATTAACTACGTCCCTCTTTTGAGTAAATAAAGATGATCATGAAAATTGTATGTCTTGACTTAACCATATGAGTTTGTTTAAAAGTGAATTTAGTTGAGGGGTGAAAATGAGTTGGACAAGTCTTAATTCTTGATATAATTATCTCTCCTTTATTTGGTATAATGAGTATTTATGGTGAAATGAATGGTTGTACAATGGTAGTTTACTTTGTTATTGAGGAAATGAATACATGAGCACATATGGATATATTTGAACTATTACGATAGTTTGTAATTCTTAAATTGCTTGAGGACAAACAATAGTTTAAGTATCGGGAAATTTGATTAGCATTTATTTTGCCTATTTCTAGTACGCTTTAGGTTTAATTTTTTGGTGTGTTTTAAGTTAAAATGGAAGAATTTAATTCTTTTATAAGTTACTTTTCATACAAGTAGTGTTTCTTAACCAAACATGCGAAAGTGTGGGTTAATCTATAAATTTGTGTTGTTTTTGTATGTTTTGGTATCTTTTGAATTGATTCAAATCAAGAGGAGTTTGACAATTTTGGCATACCTTAGTATTTCAGCAATATATTGAGTTACAAATATCAGATTGAGATGATTCTTAATCTATTTAGAAAGTAAGACACAGCTCTACAATTCTTGTGAAGATATCAAAATCTAGTTCATTGATTTTCAAGGTCAAAAAGCCGAAATACCATAGGGCAAAATTTCTGTAGAAAGTTCAAACAGAGCATCGACCAATCAAGGGTATTTTGGTTATTTCTCATACTACAAAACTCCAAATGAGATGATTCTTGATGTATTGGAAAGCTAACGCAAACAACTACAACTTTTATGCTTTGCGAAAGAGCTAATTTGGCTTTCATCATTAAGAAAATTGACATTGATGTTGGTCCAAAAACATAGCAAAGTAGAGATTTAAGCAGAAAGTGCAAAACTGAAGAACATGAAGAACCGTGAGGAGATCCGTGAGATATTCTTTGCGGATCCTTGAGAAACTTCTGCAAGTTGATTCTATAACTTGTATCATTTCACACTACTTTGTGGCCAATTTTTCTGATAAAATCTAGTTGAATCCAGTTAAACTTGAGTTGAAAAAGTGAAGAACAACTTTATGACCACATTATAAGCACATTTTCTTATCCAAAAATATCTATAAATAACCTTGTATCTCATTCATTCGAGCATCTTTTAGCATCTTGTAGCACCTTGTAGTAACAAGTAGATTAGAGATAGAAGTAGTTTATCTCCAGTTTCATAATGAGAGTTTCTTTCTTAGATTAAGAGTTTTAAGAGAAAAGTGAAAACACTCTTGTACCAAAGTTATTTGAGAGATCAACTTGTGAAAAAATTCAAGGATTCAACCTTTAATACATTGAATAAGAATTTATCTTACTAAACTTGTCTCTTGTTCTTATTTGTCATACTTTGTTATATGATTGCTTCATACTTAGTTGTTCTTAATATGTTGTCTAACTAAGTTTTTTCATATCCTAGTGTGAAGATGAACTTATTATAGTTTTGATTTGAAATAGTTAGGAAATGATTACACTTTTTATTTGTTAGTTTGAGAATTTATGCTTATGCTTTATCGTTGTTTGGTCATCAACTATGAATGATTTGATAATTGTTAAGCAATGAAAGTTGTAGCCTTATTCTCACGATAGTGAATAATGGTTGGTTAGATTCATACAATAATTTCATGGGTAAAATACACTAAACCCCCTTATGGTTTGGGTTATTGTCATAAAACCTCCTCATTGTTTAAAAACCCCCCAAAGAGCCCCCTCGTGGTTTGGACTAATTTGGCCAACGAATGGAAATCATCCAATTTAACGGAAAAATATGAAATTCCTATATTAACCTTGTTTCAACCTATACTAAAAGTTAGTTCAGGGTTTACATAAGATTTTAAAAACTTTCTCACTTCATTTGAGAATAATGAAACATCAAGTGGCTCATTTGAAAATTTCAAAACTTATCATCTTCTCCAAATCTCCACTTTTTGTGACGCCCCCACTTCTCCCAAGGGTGAACCCAAGGGTATCCGCGGGACGCCTGCCCAACTCTCGCCAGGACTCGAAACAATTCCAATTCAAACTTAAAGTCTAATACTAACAATGAAAGTCGGAATAAAGGTACGAAGTCATTTCCATACATAAATATTCAATCTTACATCACAATTTCAAACTTACAATCACTTTTCCCAAAATATACAACATCCAAAAATGTCTAGTCGATTACAATCAAAATACTAATACAAAAGTGCCTCAAGTCGGTATTTCCTTAACTTCTTCCATTCGGGTTCCTGTTAAGGAAAACAAACTAATAGGATGAGCCAATACTCAATGAGGCCAAGAAATTCATGCAAGCACGTAGTTCAAGTATCAATAACATTTATGCCATAAATAAAGCGATAAAGTCAAGTAATTCACAATTAACAATTTAAACACACTTGAGTAGGATACAAGAGCTCTCAGCAGCTAATTTTCACATGCTTTGCCAATGCTCGATCCACTACCTCCACGAGTTGACACTCCATCAATCGGGTAGGTTTTGAAGTCCGTAGAAGCTCCACTTACTACCTCCAGCCAACATTCCACCCTCTCGGATCCGTAACCAAACACGCACGAAAAAGGCGATACTCGACGAGTATGCCGAACAAGATCTCAAAAGATCAAGTTTTGTTTTGTTATTCTCTTGGTTTATCAAGCTTCTTGACCAAGCTCATGCCGGCTCGAGTTGCAAGATTGGCTAAGAGAATTGGGCGTCCCCATAAGTCGAGGAGGTTCACTCCACTCGACAACACGACACGCACGACAACACAACATGCACACGTAAACAAGTATATTTTGCCGACGGGATTCACTCCAATCGACTTTGAAAATCAAATTTAATGTAAGTAAAGTTTGAGTAAAGGAGAGCAAGTGTGATAAAGTACACACTCGTTTCACCAAGTAATATTCACGTATATAAGCAGATAAATCAAGTAAACACAACAAGTCATGTACTTGACACTCACCGATTCAAAATAAGTGAGCAAACAAAGCTTTAGGTGTCCGCACTGAGATTCCCTTCGAAATCTCCTTGAGCGCCTGCACAATTAACAAATATTTCTCACTCACAATCGCGTATTAATCAAGAAAGAAGGCACACTTAATTTGACTAATTGATACCTCAAACACGAACCTTAACTACTCAAAACAAAGGTTCAAAAGTGAGGATTTATTAAGACAAGAAAAACTGATTTCCTTCATGAAATCGAGTTTAAAACGATCAATCATTATCAAAGGGTAGAGAAAAGTTTCCAAAAACTCGTTTCTCTTCAAGTTTGAAAATTTCAGTTTTAAGGAGCAATTTTTGAAAAATCAATCTTGCACTCCTTAGGTCCAAAATTGGAAAATTTTATACCGTTGGAATCTTGTTTCAAAGTACTAAAAGTTATTAGAAGACACTTTTCCAAGATTCAAAACAGAAGACATTCAAATTTCAGCTTAAAGTGGCTGATTCGCACTACAAGACAGTTTTAGTCCTAGTTTTTGGCAAACTTTGGAAATTTGGCAAAATTCACAGAAAGCGAACTAGCCTCTGAAATTTGTAACTCAATTAGAATTCCAACCAAGGTTTAAAATACAACAAACAGAACTGAAATCAGAGTTTTGAGCATTGAGATATAGCAGCTCAAAGTTGGTCGCATTTTATAAACTGTTCAGTCATTTTCCAGATTTGAAAGGCTATCTTTGAAGTATTATTTGGCCATCGAATTGGCATTGAAAATACACCAATTTTGGTACACTAAATCTTCCATATATGAACTATATCTCTACCAAATTTCATACACAAACTCATGTGGGAAGGCAGTTAACAAAATGACTGAAGTTTGTGAAATTTTCAAAACAAATCTGCCAACTCAAGCTTCTCTTTCCTTTGCAAATACTTTGTATCATGAAATCAGCCCAATTTTTGGGTCATTTGTGAAACCAAGGTCCAAGAAACATTTCATAAGCAATTGTTAGTTGGTTGACATCAAAATCTCAAAATAAAACCTCTCACAAGCAACCAAACCAGTCGGCCAGCATGCAAAGAGGGTTTTCCAGATTTGCTGCAGTTTGGGACTTGGACCATAACTCACTCCATACAGGTTGGAATTGGGAATGGTTAGTGGCGTTGAAAACTAGATTCAAAAATCTACAATTCATCAGAACAATTCATTTGGAAATTCAGTTGGCAAGTGTGAGAAAACAGAGCCACAAGTTGCAGCTTCTAGCTTTCCCTCGGTTTGACAGTGAAACAGGACAGCAGACTTTGCTCAATCACTACAGATGACTCGGTTCGAATTAGAAGGTGCATGACACACCGTTGGAAAACTACGGATGTTTAGTTTTGAATGCCTCTGATGGTACTCAATTCCAATGTCCGGACAGAGAGATATGTTTGTTCAAAGAACACTGCCAGAGGACTACTGTTACCCGTTTTCCAGATTTTGTTCTTGCCAAAATTCAATTTTTATCCAACCAACCCAAATGCTTTTTGGTAGAAACTTTATACACACCACACACAACATATATACATCAGATTCAAGGCCGTTTGAGCATAAAAAATTCTAACCAAAGCTTCAAGAAAAACAGGGCAGATTTTCTGTCAGCAGCCCAAGTGAAATTTCATTCGGTTTCCTTCAATTCTCTACCCATAATTAACTTAAACAACACTAAAACAATTCAAACCAACCATTATATCATCATATCAGTCCATATATCCAAGGTGGAAATTCATAGAATCCGCGCCAACCATTTAAATCCAAATAACAACATCAATAATGAAGCTACAAGCTTCATAGCCACGATCGAACCCAATAGAGCCAAGATTAAGTGGTTTGATGATTACCTTCTACTCCTTGAGTGAAAATAAAAAATTTTGCACCTCTAAAACCCCAAGAAAAATCATGAGATGATGTTTACTTCCTAGTCCAAGTGAATCTCCAAGTGATTTGCAAGTTGGATGCAAAATTTAAGGTGATTTGGAGGAAGATTGGTTGGTGTTTTGGTGAAGAATTGGAGCAAGACTTGGAGTGGTTTCTTTCCTCCTTTCCTCTTGAAGGTTTGGCCAGCTTAGATGAGAAGAGGGAGAGAAGTGGCTGATGACTAAAGCTTCTCTTGGAAGCTTGAAAACTTGGGGCCAAAGTTTGTCTCAAAAGTCAACTCCTAGTAGTGTCGCGCGCGCGCATTTCGTGTCCGTTTTCTATCGGGTTTATTTCACTTGTACACTAAACCTCCAAGTATAATTTCTTTAGTACTATAATTATTCATTCTTAGTAGTCTAGTATAAGTTTCTTAAATCTCCATTTATCCGATCCAGGTCGATATACGCGAACTTCCGATTCGAGCGCGATAAAGCGCAATTTCTAAGAAATTCTTGTAACGATAATATAACTAACTAATACCAGGGTAATTAATCATAAAATAACTATTTTAGAAATAAAAACATGAGTCCTCACATGAGTCTAGTATTAATTCCTCAATTCACCAATTAATTTGTACCAGTGCGTCTTTCGGAAAACTATCGACACGCGGACGGTATAAATTTAATTTTAACTCACTCACATCTAATCTCTCAATTAATTTTTCTTAATCTACTATTGATCATTCTTAATTCTCCAAAATTATTACATTCTCGATTCAAATATAGCCTCGAAAAACGTGTACTCGTTATTCCTCACTTAAACGAGCCTCCGAAAAATTAAATTTGCTAACGGGATGTTTTAAAAACATAAGGGAGACATAATTCCATACAAATGGACTTAAAATAATTGAAATAAATTATTCGGAGAAAATGGGTGAATAAGTATTTAAATAAGCTAGTAATATACGATAGAATAAGAAAATTTTCGGGTCCTCACACTTTTTCCTTTGACAACAGTAGAACAGCCACCAATTACCACTGCCACCATTCAGCTGAAAATCCAAATCAAGACAAGACCCTAATTTTACTTTCTTAATTCTCTCAAATCTTGATATTCATGGAGGAATTTATCACTGTTATCATCCCATCTCAAAAAACTCCATGAAAGAGAAAAACAAATTTCAAACTCCTCAACAAATTCACAACTCACCCATACGGTACTATTGGTACCGCTGCTGGTGCCGTTTGCTGCTAGCACCATCAAACGGCACCATCTATATGGTGACAGGCTTTTTATAGGGTGGAGAAAAAGGAGAGCAGGTGGTGTAAGCCAAGGTGGTCAAGAGGGTACTGGAGCTGCTCAAGCTCAACCAGCTGCGTCGGGCGAACGTGGAGGTGGAGGTGGGTGGACCCGGGTGTACTTTCCATCCGGGCACCATCCTTACCCACAACAGCTGCAGCAGTAGTATCATGATGATGGTCATGGGCTTGCTCCTGCTTTCTGGTTTGCTGCACCAATAGGTGGGGGAGAGATGGAAAAGAAATAGAGGAGGAAAGAAGAAAAAAAAAAGTAAAAGGATTTCTCGGAGCAACCCCCCAGGTTCCAGACCCAGGAGTCAACTTTCCCATCTTAGGGTTCGCCATGGTAAATTGATGTGCTTACACACTAGGCTACCCTTTTCCGAAAGCTCCGTGGGACCACCTACCACTAGTCTTCGGCTGGAGGGGTTTATTGTACAAAAAGGCCGGGACGCAGGCTCCAAAAGAGGGAAGCCCAACGAATGTCAGATGCAAAGCCCTGCACCTCATTAAGATTTTGCTTCAATTTTGCTTCTATTTTTCTACTCCAGATGGTTCAGGAGAAAGAAGAACAAGGAAAAAGAGAAAAGAAAAGAAAATGTAAAATTATCACATTACCCTTGATGTATTGTTATCACACTCGCTTATCAGGCGTGTGTAATTCACTTCCCATCAAATTGGATGATTTCCGTTCGTTGCCCAAATTAGTACAAACCACGAGGGGGTTCTTTAGGGGTTTTCAACCAATGAGGAGGCTTTATGACAATAACCCAAAGCACAAGGGGGTTTATGACAATAACTCTTATTTAACTTATTTCTTACCTTTTCTCTTCAAAGAGTTAAAAAATTTGGCGAAAGTAATTTCTAGAGGAATTAGCCAGGGCGGTTTATCTTAAGAATGTCTATTGGCGAAAGCAAGAACATACATTTGGAAGTTATTCCCTGACAATTCATGAAAGTATAAGCATAATCACCTTAACTAACTTCTAATCTGAAATAATAAGGGATTATAATTCCTAAGATCCTCTCATTTAATATTTAAGCAATTCTAATCTAATTTGTCATTATTTTTATTTACTTTCTTGCAACATACTGCCTATGTGGTTGGTTTTACCACCTAATGGTCCATTTTATATTTATTGTTTATGTCATATGACCGGCTATACCATCTAAACTAACATCTTCCATGGCCGATTTTACCGCCTAGTTAACTTTCTTTGCTTTTACTTCCTTAAACTTTAATTGTCTAGATAATAAAGTAAGTAATTAAACTCCAATGATTGCTACATTCTAAGTCCCTATGGGATCGATACCTATTATTCCTATACTCAATAAACGAACCGTGCACTTGCGAAAATAGGGTAATAAGGATTTAAAATTTGTAAAGTAGTAAGAATATCCCTATCACTAATTCTCCAAGAAAAAGGACTTTTAAGCAATTGCAGAGATGATCATTTGCCCAAGGGAGTGTGGTACTTCTTTATGGTTAAATGTGTTAAGCCTCCCCTAACCTTTGTTGTGTTTTGCACTTTATCTCTTAATGTTATTTTTTGTTGCACTTTACCTATTCTGTGAAGCAAAAACTTCCAATTTTGCCCTTTTTCTATTTATTTCCATCATGCTTCTCACCAACCATGCTTCTCCTCTCACCCATTTTAAGCATTGTTATTGTTTTCCTTTTGATAAATAAGAACTAAGGGTCCGTTTGGTTCATAAGATAACACATGATTGGATTAATCATCATGTGTCATCCTATGTTTGATTACATTTTATACAAGGGATGACACATCCAACCTAACAGAATTAATGCCCTATTCTTAGGATAAAATATACCATGGGAAGGTAGTATTAGTCATCCCGGGATAACTAACACATAAGATAATAAAATTTTAGACTAATTTATCCTTACAAAAAAAATATTAATTTATACTCTTATAATTATATAACTCTACTCCCCCATGATAATATAATATGAATGGACTAATTTGCCTCTACTAATTAATTTTAAAGTTTTTTGACTAATTTACCCCTACTACCAACATAACAATATTTGGGCTAATTTGTCCTTATGAATAATTTAAATTCATACTGACTATTATATAACCATACTCTCATATAATAATATGATAATAAGTGGACTAATTAGCCCCTACTAATTATATTAATTTTTTGACTAATTTATCTATATTCATTATTTTAAATATTTTGACTAATTTATCCCTTTTAATTAATTTTAGTTTTTTGACTAATCTGCTATACTAACATCATAATAGAAGGACTATATATCCCTTGAACCAAATTATCCTTACTAAACTTATTTTCTAAACCAAATTCTATATAAATACAAAACCTAACTTAGCTTATTTTGTGAATGAAAACTTCACTAAGTTCAAACTCGGTCCAAAAAAAATCTTCTATATTAGTGTGAGTTTGGCTCATTTAAAGTTCTTAAATGGGTTAGATTTTAATCAATTTAACCCTAACTTAGCCAAAACTGGCCCATTATTTAATTGCATTTTAAATTTATGTTCAAAAACTTGATCAAAATCTATTTTTAAGGGGTCGAATGGACTGAATTTGAGTGAATGCAAATTTTTACATATCTAAACCCTTAATCTACTTTATAATTCTAAAGTTTCAAACTATTTCTATTTTGTAAAATTTATAAATATTAAATTATTTTATTGATATTTTATAAAAAATATTAAATTATTTCATTAAAAAAAATCTACAAATTAAGGGGTGTTTTGGTCATTAAAATAGCTATTCTATCTCATCCAAGTTCCAACCAAACACAAGATGGGATTATTTTCCAACATATCCTATCCAACTCAGAACCAATTAAACACTAGATAACTTGGATAATTTATCCAAGAATGACTCCGCCCAAGAAGATTGCAATTCCAAGTTTTTCTATTCCGAAATCAAGCAGAGGAGAGTGCAAGGGGTAATTCATCGAATAAAAGCCATGAATGGCACTTGGGTTGATACGAATGA
Organism: Coffea arabica; assembly: GCF_036785885.1. Lineage (NCBI taxonomy): Eukaryota > Viridiplantae > Streptophyta > Magnoliopsida > Gentianales > Rubiaceae > Coffea > Coffea arabica. The sequence goes on from NC_092313.1 coordinate 41,297,179, forward strand.
CGATATAGCAAATGAAGTTATATGGTACTTTTCCGATTTGTTGTCTGAACCTGTGGGTACTTTCTCTGAGTTATTGCACTTAATTCCATCCATTATTACGAGAAAGGAAAATCGGCGTTTAGAGGCTAGTCCATCTATGGAAGAAGTTAAACGAGTAGTCTTTGAAATGGACAGTGAGAGTGCAGCTGGCCCTGATGGTTTTACGGGTAAGTTTTTTACTTTTGCATGGGAGGTTGTTGCTCAGAATATCTATAATGCGGTATTGAGTTTTTTCTATGAGGTAGAGTTATCTCGCTTTATTACTTCAACCTCTATTATTCTAATTCGAAAAATGCCGAATCCTCAGGTTTTTTCTAAATTTAGATCTATTGGCCTTTGTAATTTTATTAAAAAAGTTTTGTCCAGAATCTTGGCTGATAGGGTGACTTTGATTTTGCCAAAATTTGTCTCACCCCAATAGACTAGTTTTGTTAAGGGGCGCAATATAATAGAAAATTATTTACTAACCCAAGAAATGATGTCGAGTATTAGGAAAACATCTACAGGGTGTAATGTAGCTTTAAAACTAGATATGTCTAAGATGTATGATCATGTATCATGGTTTTTTCTTATCAATGTCTTGAGAAGATTTGGTTCTGGGGAGAGATTCATAGACATGATATGGAGACTGGTCTCCAATGTGTGGTTCTCGATTATCATTAATGGGGTATCATATAATTTTTTTAAGTCCAGTAGGGGTTTACGGCAGGGAGATCCTTTATCATCGGCTTTATTTATTATTGGGGTTGAGGTTCTATCGAGAGGTCTGAACAGCCTGGCATTACAGTCTGGTTTTCTGGGGTTTAAAGTTCCAAATGGTTGCCCTCATGTAGCTCATTTGACATTCGCTGATGATGTGTTGATATTTGCTAATGGGTCTGCTATGTCTTTAAAGAATATTAGGCAGGTGTTGGACTTATATCAAAAATCTTCTAGACAGCCGATGAATGGCCAAAAAAGTGGTTATTTGGTACATCTGTCTTTGCCGTTGGCTCTGCGAAGGGTGATTGAGCGTATCACTATGTTCTCAAGACAGCAATTTCTAGTCCGTTGTTTGGGTTTTCCTTTGTTTTTTGAGAAATGCAAATCTTTGTATTATGGAGAGGTTAGTCAGGCTATTCTTGGAAGAATTCTTTCGGGAAAATCCAAGTTTCTTTCTCTGGGAGGAAAGATCATTCTAATTAAGCATGTTCTTTCTTCTATTCCAATGCATTTATTATCCGCTGTTGTTCTGCCTTCCTCTGTGTTTAGAGTTGTAGAGAAGGTTTGCTCCAACTTTCTGTGGGGGTCAATCGATAAGGGATCCAAATATCATTGGATTCGCTGGTCTCAGTTATGTTATCCAGTAGAGGAGGGGAGAGTGGGCTTTAGGTTGCTTAGGGATGTATATACATCCTTCTCTTATAAACTATTGTGGAACTTTCAGACGAGATCATCTCTTTGGGCATCTTTTCTGCAAGCAAAATATTGTAGGTTCCAACATCCCTGTCAAGTGGATTTCAGTTTGTGCACATGGACAACCTAGAAATGCTTGCTTAATGTTAGTTGGCAAGTGGAATTATCTATGCGGTGGTTGGTACATGAGGGGTCTTGTAGTTTTTGGTATGACAATTGGTTGGGAAATGGAGTTTTATTCCTTAAAGTTCCTGTTAATTTGACTCTCTCGTTTAGGGATTTCATTGTAAATCAATAGTAGGATTCACAGTTGTTGTCTCAAATGTTCTCAACGGATATCACTATTTCTATTTTACAACAACCGATTCCTGATGGTGGGCATCCAGATGAGGTTGTTTGGATGTCGACAGTGTCTGGAGAATTCTCGTTATCATCTACTTTTCAAGAAGTAAGGCAAACTTGCAATTCTTCCGGGGTTTTTTCCCAAATTTGGCATTCCAAAATCCCATTAAAAATGTCCTTTTTTATGCTTTGCCTGTTGATAGGGAGGCTGCCTTTGGATGATGTCCTAAGTAAGTTTGGTTTTCAATTGCCTTCAAAATGCTTTTGTTGCTTATTAGCTGTTGGTGAATCTATTCAGCATATTCTTTCTACGAGTCAACTAGCGGTGGAGATTTGGAACTACTTTGGGAGTATGTGTGGATTATCTTTATCTACTTCTACTTTACGAGCTCGATTAGTTGCTTGGTGGTTGTCCTCACATAAATTTGATACAAGAAGATTTGTTCTTTCCATTCTTCCGAGTTTCATATGCTAGAATATTTGGAAGGCAAGGAATAAAGTAGTATTTGACAGGGTCAAAACAAGTAGTGGAGATATCTGCCTAGCTGTTTTTTAGGAGGTTAAAATGGCTTTTGAGATTCAGTTTAAACACTCGATTGAAGTGCAGACTTTTCATCAATTCTTTGAATCGATTTCTCAATTGTCTTCACTATTTGGTTTCAAATTAGTTTGTTGGAAGGCATCTAGTATTGAGGTGTTGACACTTAATACTGGTGGGCGTTCTAAGAGGAATCCAAGAGTGAGTGGTGGAGGAGGAATTTTACGTGACTCTAATGGATGTCTTTTAGTAGCATTTTCTATTTTCCTGGGGGGAAATACAAGTTTGCGCGTAGAAGCTTTGGCTCTATTAATTGGCCTTCGTCTCTGTTCTTAGAAGGGGTATGAACATGTTAGAGTGCAATCTAATTCATTGGTCTTAATTGGTATACTCCAGCGGTGATTTCAGTGTCCTTGGAATATTCGCAGATAGATAAGGCAAATATGGCATTTTGTTACAGATCCTTTTAAGTTCTCACATTGTTTTAGGGAGACCAATAAAGCTGCTGACATATTATCTAATGCAGGTGTTTCTCATCTCCCAAGACCACATCAGGGTTTATGATCATCCACGCATGCTTCCAAAGTTAGCTGGGGGGAAGATCGATTGGATAGATTAGGTTTGCCATCTATGAGAAAGTTTAAAGGGCTCTGTAGTAGAAACTTGAGATAAGGCCTAGTCCCCCTCTTATAACTTCATGTTCCATCAATAAAATAAGCTGTTTTCACTAAAAAAAAAAAAAAAAGACTCCGCCCAAGATTAATAATATGCTAATAAGTCATCTCATTTCATCTAGTCTGTGAACCAAACAAACCTTTAGTTCCCAAAATATTCCACTTCTATCTAAAAAATTTTCACCATATTATAATTGAATTCCAAACTTTACTACTATTTGAAATATTCCTTTTAAATTATGAAAATCTATAAGTAGAGGTGAGATACAAATGTGGTAAAATGTCTTTCATATGCATTTTTTGAAATTTGAAATTTTGACAAAAAATCTTTTTATAGTTAAAATTATGTGGTACTCTTTTCTTGAATTATTTTATGAGTTCTTTTTTTGTACACGAAACGATTTTATTTTACATTTTAAAATAGATTCCAAGGGCATGTGGTTTTTTCAAATGGTTGGATCCCAATATTAAGGATATTTTCCAAAACAAAAAAGTCGGAGCTCCTTGTCTAGTATTTTCTTCTGCTAGTTGCATTTTGAGGTCATTTATGTCCTTTTAACCAAACTATTGGTGTTGACCATTAATTAAAGGGGGAAGTGCATTAAAATTAATGTTAAAGGAGAAAGTGCAAATGACACCACACGTGAATTATTTAACCCTTAATTATTTACTGTGTGACAGCCCCACCTTCCCATAAGGCGAACCAAAGGGGTTAGCGGACTGCCTGCCCAGCTCTCGCCAGAACTAACGGTTCAGTTTAGAGCGATCTAATACGTTCCGGAACATACAAACGCGCTTAAACAAGTCACAATCACAAAATAAAATAAAATAAAAATAAAAATAAAAATAAAAAAATGAAAATCGGAGCCGGCCATGAATAGTACCGGCCACGTCAGAATCCGGCCACACATCACGCAAACATACACATCTTGAAATTCAACATTTACATACCAAAATGGCAGACCAAATTATCCCATAAGTTTATACATGTACGGTTGCAAATTACAATTCAACGATGGGTTGGGTCAAAATGAGTTTAGGGTTTTGCCCAAAAGGAGCTATTCAAAGTATATATATACATAAGCTCAACTCGACAATCCATATTCATCGCCTTTCCAAAAGTATTCAATTTCCTGTAAGGAAAACAAAAGGGACAGAGTGAGCTTACGCCCGGTGGTATACTATCACTCAAGCAACCAAGTCATATAGGCATAAAGCGGTCAAGAAAGAAATAAACCAAGATCACACATTAACAAGATGGGTAAAAGGATACGGACGGCTCTCAAGAGCCCCTTTCCTCGCTCGTATACTTGATCAGACTTCATTGACCCTCCGTCAAGGTTTACAAAGTAACCATCCGTAGACTCCACTTTACTTCCATTCCTTCCACCCAACATACCCCTACCGGGCCCGAACTCCAAACAGTAGAAATTTGGTAATACTCGAGTATACCGGAATCAAGAGTCTCACTACTACAAGATTCCATATAACAGTCCCCATGGCTCGTCAATTTTCACGACCAAGCCCTCGCCGGCTCGATCCAATCGACTACCAATGGGGTTGAGCTCAGTAGTATCAGTAATGGTCGTTGGATACTCGTCCAAACGACACCAAATTCATGAACCAAATTCAGTATTTCAGTAATCATTCAATCATTACAGTAAAACAGTAGACAGTCATATGAGATACCAAATGGGTGAGGGCGATCAAGTACACCCTCACTTAATCAATTTCAACGGAGCAAATAAGCCTTCAAGGCATCAAGTTCACATATACCAAAGCCACATTGTAAACAACAAGTGAGTAGTACACTCACCAATCAAGCAAATGATATTTCATGCACTTCCGCCTAAGAGCGTCTTGCACCACCGTCACGTCCTAACATATTCAAATAAGCACAATAAGACCCAATTACAAGTCATAAACCAATTCCCAATACTATCAAAATAGGGCTCCATAAGAATGTATAAGCACTAGAGTAAACCAGGGAAATCCGGAAATGGAAGTAAGCTCTAATCCAAAAAAATAGTTTTTGACATCATTTTACGGTTTTGGTACCATTGGCACTACAATTATCGGATGGAGGTGCAATACACATCGTTTCGAAGCTAAGAGATAGAGCTACAATGTTGAAGAAGGCCACTCAGTCCAGTTTCTAGTGAAACCAGGTCAAAAATTCAATATACTAACCCAGAACCGCAAAAACAGGTTACCAAACCGCATTCTGGTTAATAAACTGTAAGTCAGGCTACCTAAGTCCAAATCAAGTGATTCAAAATCCATTCGAAATCTAAGACATCAGGCTACATTTCTTAAGAAGACTTCAACAACCAATTCCAAAGTATTCCCAACCAAAATAACCCATTACAGAACCAATTCTCAAGTTCGGGTGAAAACAGGGCAGCAAGGGTATTTCGGTCTTTTTACAAGCTACGCTACTCCGATTGGCCTGAAATTTTGTAGGAAACTCTAAAATATCATTCCCTACAATTTTCATGTTTTAATCCAAGGCTAATTCGGCCTCTAACTATGATGAACAGTGCCAGGCAGAATGAGGGAGAATGAAACCCTAACTTTCACAATTTCCTTCCAAAACAGAAATTTCCTGCAATTAACCACAAATTACACCTTCTAGCTTCATTCTAGATCAATTCCCATCATCATACAAAGCCACACCATATTACACATATGAAACAGAAAATTCATGATATAATCAAAAAAATTCACCAATCTCAACCCAATTCAAGATATCTTTCACCCAATCACACATTTAATCAACACAAATCATTACTTTGACATTATCAAGACCAAAGGAAGCATTCCCTAGCTACTCACCTTGAAATGCAAGAAAAGGAACAACTTGGCATCTTAATCCTCCAAACAACTCCACTAAACACCTCACAATCACTCACTTAAGGGTTTCTATGGAACAAAAGCAAGATTAAATGGTTGATTTATTGGATTTGAGCAAGAGTAGAGCTAGGAATTTGGAGAGTTTTCCTTTCTTTCTTCCTTGGAGAGAGCCGGCTTCAAGCTTGCAAATTTGAGGGATTTTTGGGTCAATTTTTGATTTATTGGTAAAAGAATGACTAGTGGTCAAAAAGTGAAATCAACCTCCAAGTGACACGTGTCACTTTTAGTCAAGGCATGGTTATCTCCTTGTTCCTCTCACACCAATCCACTTGGTAATCTCTAATTATCTCATAACACCCGGTCAATTAAACCCAGTATCCAAATCTTAACTTAGTTGGCTATATTTTTCCGAACTTTTCGCACTAGCGGGTCCCACGTCCGGTATACGCTCTTAATTTCTCAAAAACTAACCGATACTAGAAAAATCATCTAAAAACTATATTTACTCATAAAAATTATCGGAAAAATTTTCCTAATAAAGAAAATGCAGAAAACATGCCATTAAAGAGAATAAAACCTAGAAAATGAGAAAATTACGGGTTCTCACACTCTCTCCCCCTTAAAAGAATTTCGCCCTCGAAATTTCTCACCTTAACTAACGAAAAGTTCAGGGTATTTCTTTTGCATCTCCACTTCCATCTCCTAGGTAGCTTCCTCTACCCCATGGTTTCTCCATAGTATCTTAACTAACGGAATCTGCTTGTTTCTTAGCTCTTTGACTTTCCGGTCAAGCACTTGGACTGGTTTCTCTTCGTAAGCAAGCGATTCGTCTACGTCGATCTCCTCTGGTTGTAAGATATGGGATGGGTCGGGATAGTACTTCTTGAGCATCGAGACGTGGAAGACGTCATGAATTCGAGAGAGACTAGACGGCAGCTCTAATCGATACGCTACCGTTCCTACCCTCTGGAGGATCTTGTAGGGTCCAACGAACCTCGATTGGAGCTTCTTTCCTTTGCCTGCTGTGACACTCCATAAGGGTGTGATCTTGAGAAACACATGGTCTCCAACTTCGAATTCCAAGTCTTTTCTTCGATTATCTGCGCAGCTCTTTTGTCGGCTTTGAGCTGTTTGGAGTCGTTGCCGTATCAACTTGACCTTTTCTCGAGCCTCTTCCATCCATGGAATAGTTGCTGGGTCTAGCGCCTTTTTCTCGCCAACTTCGTCCCAGTAGATCGGTGACCGGCACTTTCGTCCATATAGTGCCTCGTATGGAGCCATTTGAATCGACGAATGGTAGCTGTTGTTGTACGCAAACTCTACTAAGGTCATGTGTTGACCCCAGTTGCCTCCAAAATCCAGAATGCAAGTCCGTAGCATGTCCTCGAGAGTCTGGATTGTCCGCTCCGATTGTCCATCCGTCTGAGGGTGATAAGTCGTGCTCAAGTTGAGTTTAGTCCCCAGAGTTTCTTGGAATTTCTGCCAAAATTGAGTTACGAACCGGGGATCTCTATCGGAGACGATGCTCACAGGAACGCCATGTAGCTTTACAATCTCGTCCATGTACAGTTGGACCAACTTGTCCATGGAGTACTTCATGTTTACTGGCAAGAAATGGGCCGATTTGGTTAATCGATCAACGATCACCCAAACGGCATCGTGCCCTCTTTGCGTCCGCGGCAAACCTGAAACGAAGTCCATGGTGATATTTTCCCACTTCCACTCGGGTATCTCAAGGGGTTGTAACAGGCCTGATGGTTTTTGATGCTCCGCTTTCACCTGTTGGCAAATGAGACATTTTTGCACGTACAAAGCGATTTCCTTCTTCACATTGTCCCACCAATAGGTTCCTTTCAGGTCTTGATACATTTGCTACTACCCGGATGGATTGTATACTTGGACCGATGGGCTTCCTCTAAAATCTCCATTTTTAATGATTCATCCTTCGGCACCACTATTCGGTTCCGGTATTTTAAGATACCCTCGAAGCTAAAATTAAAATCAGTTGTTTCCCCTTTTTGCACCTTTTCTCCCCACTTTTGCACCATCAAATTCTCCTTTTGCGCTTCTTTGATGCGTTTGTCGCGCCCCACTTTTCGATCGTCGAATGTATGTGTGTGAAGTGTGGTGTGTGAACGTGTGCAAAGTAAAAGTAAAGGCCATGGGACTTTGGAAAGCGACGATTTGGCCAAAAAATAGTTTTAAAAAGGGTTTTGAAATGAAAAGTTTGGAGTCGCCACTTGGTAATGGTTTAAGGTGTACCAAGTCACCCAAAAATGAGTTTTAAAGTCAAGTAGTAATAAACCCTTTTTAAAACGACTCCTAGTCTACGTAAACCAAAGAAAAAGGTTCGGGAGTCACGTTTGACAAAGGGGAAGGCAAGGATAGAATCCAAGGCACCCCTTTGACCTAGCCAAGGCTAGTTGCGTTGATTTAATCAAAGATTTTCTTGTTTTAACCAAAGAAATTATTACATTTGAGTGCCCTACATGAATGCAAACCCTAGACCTAGGGGAATTGGGGGAAATTTCCCTTCAAAGGTTGAGTGGTGCCAATCACATTAATTGTGAAGCCCAATATCAATCCTTTGAAGAAGTCACGAATAATGCAAGTGGGATGCAAATGAATGGAATGCATGCGTGCAATGTGAGGACATGAGTTTGAAAAAGTAATAAAAAATAATAAATATGTAAATGAAAGTGTGCACGTGAGTGGGCAATGTACGGTATGTGAAATGATAATATGAAGTGCATGTGTGCAAGTAATGATAAAAGTGTTCGTGTGCAAGTGAAGAAACTCAAGGGTGCACGTGTGCAAAAATGGGAGGAAAAGTGTTCGTGTGCAAGTGAAAGGATAAAAAGGTGTACGTGTGCAAATGAGAGGAAAAGTGAAAGTGTAATGATGGAGTGGACTTAGAATGCATGAGCCTAGGGAATTCATGCATATTGGGACGGGGAGACCTAAATCGTGACTCAATTTGCCCTTTTATAGAGAGGATATAAGCGTGCTAAGGCTTTAGAAAAAGCCACACTCGTCTATATCCCATATTTAAGGGGACTCTCAAGCAAATGAACCCTGTAACTAGCATGAAATGCAAAAATCCTAAAATGGAGGGAAAAGGGGTTCGAGGGGCATGCAAAATGATAAAACTAAAAGAATGCATGACATGTAATGAACATGCACACATGTACTAACGAGAGGAGATCCCTAAGGGTCTAGCGTTGGACTAGCCCATTCTATGAATTCCGACTAGCGTTGGACTAGTGGAAACGTGCAGTCATCCATCACATTCATCTATACTACAAAAAAGCGAGTAGACATGTCAAAACGCTCGTAAACACATAACACGTAGCACTTAGCATGCTCGACTAGATGCAAAAGCCTAATAAAGCAATTTAACATGTAACAGCGAAAGCAAGCAACTAAGGGGAAGGGGAAATGGACCAGATGCTCTACGAGCCCTATCTATTACAAGCCAAGAGGTGTACACATACCCCATAAAAGCATAAAGGGGAAGGGAAAATGGACCAAAGGCTCTCCGAGCCCTATCTATTACAAGCCAAGAGGTGTACACATACCCCATAAAAGCATAAAGGGGAAGGGAAAATGGACCAGAGGCTCTCCGAGCCTTATCTATTACAAGCCAAGAGGTGTACACATACCCCATAAAAGCATAAAGGGGAAGGGAAAATGGACCAGAGGCTCTCCGAGCCCTATCTTAAATAAAGTAAAAGCCAGTAAATGCATGCAAGGAGATAAGGAAAGCGGAGTAGGCATGCAATTTCACATAACACGTAGGAGCACATAGGGTCAAACGAAGTGCAAAATGAGGGATAGAGTGTACCTCCCTTGAAGTGACGCCCTAACGTAGTGAAATTACTAACTTACCCTCCAAAACAATAAAAAGGGTCAAGGTACCTCAAATAGTAGAATATAACAAAAAGACAGCTTAAGCTAAGACCATCAAAACAAAAGGTTAAGGCACCACTTTAATGATAAAATATAAATAATCCAAATGGCATTCATCAAAACATCAAAAATTTCCTCCATCACAACTTAAATGTAGTCAAAAGTACTTTAAAGATCAAGGAGAAGGCATGGCCTATTCGATTTCCAAGTGAAGCATCTATTAAGGACTCAAACATATCCCTTACCCAAACATTCGAGTCAATCGAACATTTAAGAACTTTAAAAGGTCCAAAACCAAACAAGTGTCAAGCAATCCAACACATAAACATGGAATTGGACAATTAGAAGCATTTAAATGCCTAAGGTCCAAAAGCGAGAAAAAGGTTAAGCAACGAATTTATTTGGGAAAAATTAAAGAGAATAGGCAAACATAAGCTCATTCAAACACAAGGTTCACAAGTTCATGCTCTAAGGACCACCAAAACAAACGAAGGCAAACAAGCAATCGAGTTGGAAAATTGAGGCTACCAAGGACTCAAATGCGAACACTAACCAAACACTCAAGCCTATCAAACACTTCTAGGAACTTCAAAGGTCCAAAGGCAAAGAGAAAAAGTCAAGTAATGGCTCGAAATTCAACTACTCTAAGATCTATTTGCAAAAAATTAGAACTTAATTGAGGCACTTAAGAACTCAAAGGTCTCCAAGTAAATAACAAAGTCCAAGCAAGCATCATATCTCAAGAATCCAAGAGTGAATGAAGGTCCATGAATGGTTCAAACTTGCATTTCTAGGACCCAATAATGACCACTAATCAATCACAATCAACGTTAAAATGAATCATCAAAGAGTTTCAGAGGTCCCCAAAATAATAAAGATCAATTAATGATTCGAATGCAAACACCTTAGAACCTAATTGCAAGAACATGAAATGTAATTGGGCCATCATGCATTGCTGCAAAAATACAAGGGATCCAATTGATTAAATTTCCAAAGTTTTTGGGCCTTAGTGGCTTAAGGGGAGACTTGGGGTTTGAATGCAATTTTTGAAAATATCTTGCATGCAAACTTACGTAAAAGAACAAATTCTGCAACTAAAGCTTCTAAAATGAAATGAATGTCTGCTACATTTCCGTTTTCAACCATAGATCCCACAAACTAAAACAAGCTTTGATCAAATTTCCACAAACCAAAGTCTTAACTCGGGATTAAGCAACTCCACACACAACTTTGATATTCAAACCAGCAAAGACATATGAAGAAATCAGCAAACATTGAAGAGCGAAGTCTGCTGCATTTTATTTCCAAGCTTGCAACAATTTTCAGCAAAGTGTTCAAACGACCATAGCTCAAAGATTTCAGCCTTTAAACATATAAACTCAACACCAAAAATTCCATTTCTTCACCCTTGACATCAGATTGAACTAGCAAAGAGTGACCAAACCCAGTTTTAGTAAGCTGCTAACAAGATAAAAACCTGAAATGCAGCTTTTCTTTTTTTGATTTTTTACCCCAACTTAGACAGGTTTACATGCCAATATGTGAGAAGCTCTAACTAACATTCAAACCAGAAATACCAAGCTTCAAACTGATTGTCATTATCATCTAATTTCCATAAAACCTGATCGAAACAGCCATCTATAAAATGCATCAAAAGAAAAGGTGAAACCTGCGGTAATCTAAGGAAAAGGAAAAGGGCTGCATGCGCTGCTATGAAATTTCCCAAAATACATTTCTAACTTCAGATGTTATTCATAGTATATCATTCAAATATGGATAACCAAGACAAACAAGGTTAATTGAGTCACGGCTTCCACAAAAACAAAGAAAAAGGGCCGACATGTCCGAATTGCTGCAATCAAGTCAAAAAGATTCAAACTTGTTTCAGTAAGCTCTTAACCTAAGGACCCAAAAACAAGAACCAAATTCACATAAGGAATTCCGACACCAGTCATCAAAGCGTTGAACAACATCCAGACTCTTCATAGTCCCATCATCTTAAACAGATTCACAATGAACGCATACAAGAGTAACTTCAGCATTTCATGAATCCAACGACTAAAAGCAGGTAAAAGCTATTACCTTTACACCCTTTTTAGGATCCAAATGGGAACTGAGATGATCGATAGTAAGGGTCCTCGTTGAACTGAAAACCTTCTTCTTCTGATGCTGCTGCTCCTTCGTCCTTTCCTTGCTATTCCTCCGTCGATGCTTCGCCAGCCACCAACTAAGCTCTCGGTTATTGTTTCACTCCCCTTTTTCTGTTCTCGATTTTCTTTTCTTGCTGCCCGACAAACCCAGTTTTCCTAGCCGTCACTCCCTTCTCATCCCCAAAACCCTTGCTCAGTTTTTCTTTCAGCTTGACAATGCTCTCTAATTCTCAGCTCCCAGTTCTCTTTTTCGTTCTTATTCTCCCCCCCGAGAATCCCTTTGCGGCTGATGTCTTCTCCTTCTATTTATCCTACCTCCCAAACCCCTAAACCCTTGCTTGTAAGGTGAGGATGAGGGGCAAGGACAGGCCCTCACATCCAGCCCTCCAAAGGGCAAGCCTGGCCGTCCTTGCACGCTGCAAAAAATTGCAGCGTGCATGCTGCATTTTTTTTTTTTTTTTTTTTTTTTGCTAATTAAACAGAAATTAATAACAATAAAAATGAAATAAATGATAATAACAAAGTTTATAATAACAGAAATTGATATTGAACAGCAAATTACAACTTCCATTTTTCATCCATTTTCTTTTTTTTCTTTTCTTTCTTTTCTTTACTTAAATAAACATAACAATAAAAGAAATAACAATAAAATGCCATCAAAAACACAAATGCTTGTAATCTGAAATAATAATATATTTTCTTTCTCTTTGAAAAACAATTAAAATGTATCAAAAAGCAAATAATGCCTATTACACTAAAAACTTTTCCTTCAAATTTCAAACTTTTCACTTATTTCAAAACAGGCCAGTATGCATTAAACCATTTTTCCCATTTCTTTTTCCCCTTTTTTTTTATTTTCACTTTTCTCTTTTTTTTTTTTTTTCTCTAAAATAAATCTACGCTAAAACTTATAAATTAAAAACTACAAAAACAACTAAAAACTAAACAGGGAAATAAAATAAAACCTAAAAAAGCTAGACAAACGAAAATGAGCTAAAATGCAAAAACCGTCTAAACAAAAATCAACCGATTATCACTAAAACCACACATACAACATTTGTGCATGTGTGCAAGTAATGATAAAAGTGTTCGTGTGCAAGTGAAGAAACTCAAGGGTGCACGTGTGCAAAAATGGGAGGAAAAGTGTTCGTGTGCAAGTGAAAGGATAAAAAGGTGTACGTGTGCAAATGAGAGGAAAAGTGAAAGTGTAATGATGGAGTGGACTTAGAATGCATGAGCCTAGGGAATTCATGCATATTGGGACGGGGAGACCTAAATCGTGACTCAATTTGCCCTTTTATAGAGAGGATATAAGCGTGCTAAGGCTTTAGAAAAAGCCACACTCGTCTATATCCCATATTTAAGGGGACTCTCAAGCAAATGAACCCTGTAACTAGCATGAAATGCAAAAATCCTAAAATGGAGGGAAAAGGGGTTCGAGGGGCATGCAAAATGATAAAACTAAAAAGAATGCATGACATGTAATGAACATGCACACATGTACTAGCGAGAGGAGATCCCTAAGGGTCTAGCGTTGGACTAGCCCATTCTATGAATTCCGACTAGCGTTGGACTAGTAGAAACGTACAGTCATCCATCACATTCATCTATACTACAAAAAAGCAAGTAGACATGCCAAAACGCTCGTAAACACATAACACGTAGCACTTAGCATGCTCGACTAGATGCAAAAGCCTAATAAAGCAATTTAACATGTAACAGCGAAAGCAAGCAACTAAGGGGAAGGGGAAATGGACCAGATGCTCTACGAGCCCTATCTATTACAAGCCAAGAGGTGTACACATACCCCATGAAAGAATAAAGGGGAAGGGAAAATGGACCAGAGGCTCTCCGAGCCCTATCTATTACAAGCCAAGAGGTGTACACATACCCCATAAAAGCATAAAGGGGAAGGGAAAATGGACCAGAGGCTCTCCGAGCCCTATCTATTACAAGCCAAGAGGTGTACACATACCCCATAAAAGCATAAAGGGGAAGGGAAAATGGACCAGAGGCTCTCCGAGCCCTATCTTAAATAAAAGTAAAAGCCAGTAAATGCATGCAAGGAGGTAAGCAAAGCGGAGTAGGCATGCAATTTCACATAACACGTAGGAGCACATAGGGTCAAATGAAGTGCAAAATGAGGGATAGAGTGTACCTCCCTTGAAGTGATGCCCTAACGTAGTGAAATTACTAACTTACCCTCCAAAATAATAAAAAGGGTCAAGGTACCTCAAATAGTAGAATATAACAAAAAGACGGCTTAAGCTAAGACCATCAAAACAAAAGGTTAAGGCACCACTTTAATGATAAAATATAAATAATCGAAATGGCATTCATCAAATCATAAAAAAAAAAACCTCTAATCGCAACTTAAATGTAGTCAAAGGTACTTAAAGATTAAGGAGAAGGCATGGCCTAATCAAATTCCAAGTAAAACCTCTATTAAGGACTCAAACATAATCCTTACCCAAACATTCGAGTCATCGAACATTTAAGAACTTTAAAAGGTCCAAAACCAAACAAGTGTCAAGCAATCCAACACATAAACATGGAATTGGACAATTAGAAGCATTTAAATGCCTAAGGTCCAAAAGCGAGAAAAAGGTTAAGCAACGAATTTATTTGGGAAAAATTAAAGAGAATAGGCAAACATAAGCTCATTCAAACACAAGGTTCACAAGTTCATGCTCTAAGGACCACCAAAACAAACGAAGGCAAACAAGCAATCGAGTTGGAAAATTGAGGCTACCAAGGACTCAAATGCGAACACTAACCAAACACTCAAGCCTATCAAACACTTCTAGGAACTTCAAAGGTCCAAAGGCAAAGAGAAAAAGTCAAGTAATGGCTCGAAATTCAACTACTCTAAGATCTATTTGCAAAAAATTAGAACTTAATTGAGGCACTTAAGAACTCAAAGGTCTCCAAGTAAATAACAAAGTCCAAGCAAGCATCATATCTCAAGAATCCAAGAGTGAATGAAGGTCCATGAATGGTTCAAACTTGCATTTCTAGGACCCAATAATGACCACTAATCAATCACAATCAACGTTAAAATGAATCATCAAAGAGTTTCAGAGGTCCCCAAAATAATAAAGATCAATTAATGATTCGAATGCAAACACCTTAGAACCTAATTGCAAGAACATGAAATGTAATTGGGCCATCATGCATTGCTGCAAAAATACAAGGGATCCAATTGATTAAATTTCCAAAGTTTTTGGGCCTTAGTGGCTTAAGGGGAGACTTGGGGTTTGAATGCAATTTTTGAAAATATCTTGCATGCAAACTTACGTAAAAGAACAAATTCTGCAACTAAAGCTTCTAAAATGAAATGAATGTCTGCTACATTTCCGTTTTCAACCATAGATCCCACAAACTAAAACAAGCTTTGATCAAATTTCCACAAACCAAAGTCTTAACTCGGGATTAAGCAACTCCACACACAACTTTGATATTCAAACCAGCAAAGACATATGAAGAAATCTGCAAACATTGAAGAGCGAAGTCTGCTGCATTTTATTTCCAAGCTTGCAACAATTTTCAGCAAAGTGTTCAAACGACCATAGCTCAAAGATTTCAGCCTTTAAACATATAAACTCAACACCAAAAATTCCATTTCTTCACCCTTGACATCAGATTGAACTAGCAAAGAGTGACCAAACCCAGTTTTAGTAAGCTGCTAACAAGATAAAAACCTGAAATGCGGCTTTTCTTTTTTTGATTTTTTACCCCAACTTAGACAGGTTTACATGCCAATATGTGAGAAGCTCTAACTAACATTCAAACCAGAAATACCAAGCTTCAAACTGATTGTCATTATCATCTAATTTCCATAAAACCTGATCGAAACAGCCATCTATAAAATGCATCAAAAGAAAAGGTGAAACCTGCGGTAATCTAAGGAAAAGGAAAAGGGCTGCATGCGCTGCTATGAAATTTCCCAAAATACATTTCTAACTTCAGATGTTATTCATAGTATATCATTCAAATATGGATAACCAAGACAAACAAGGTTAATTGAGTCACGGCTTCCACAAAAACAAAGAAAAAGGGCCGACATGTCCGAATTGCTGCAATCAAGTCAAAAAGATTCAAACTTGTTTCAGTAAGCTCTTAACCTAAGGACCCAAAAACAAGAACCAAATTCACATAAGGAATTCCGACACCAGTCATCAAAGCGTTGAACAACATCCAGACTCTTCATAGTCCCATCATCTTAAACAGATTCACAATGAACGCATACAAGAGTAACTTCAGCATTTCATGAATCCAACGACTAAAAGCAGGTAAAAGCTATTACCTTTACACCCTTTTTAGGATCCAAATGGGAACTGAGATGATCGATAGTAAGGGTCCTCGTTGAACTGAAAACCTTCTTCTTCTGATGCTGCTGCTCCTTCGTCCTTTCCTTGCTATTTCTCCGTCGATGCTTCGCCAGCCACCAACTAAGCTCTCGGTTATTGTTTCACTCCCCTTTTTCTGTTCTCGATTTTCTTTTCTTGCTGCCCGACAAACCCAGTTTTCCTAGCCGTCACTCCCTTCTCATCCCCAAAACCCTTGCTCAGTTTTTCTTTCAGCTTGACAATGCTCTCTAATTCTCAGCTCCCAGTTCTCTTTTTCGTTCTTACTCTCCCCCCGAGAATCCTTTTGCGGCTGATGTCTTCTCCTTCTATTTATCCTACCTCCCAAACCCCTAAACCCTTGCTTGTAAGGTGAGGATGAGGGGCAAGGACAGGCCCTCACATCCAGCCCTCCAAAGGGCAAGCCTGGCCGTCCTTGCACGCTGCAAAAAATTGCAGCGTGCATGCTGCATTTTTTTTTTTTTTTTTTTTTTGCTAATTAAACAGAAATTAATAACAATAAAAATGAAATAAATGATAATAACAAAGTTTATAATAACAGAAATTGATATTGAACAGCAAATTACAACTTCCATTTTTCATCCATTTTCTTTTTTTTCTTTTCTTTCTTTTCTTTACTTAAATAAACATAACAATAAAAGAAATAACAATAAAATGCCATCAAAAACACAAATGCTTGTAATCTGAAATAATAATATATTTTCTTTCTCTTTGAAAAACAATTAAAATGTATCAAAAAGCAAATAATGCCTATTACACTAAAAACTTTTCCTTCAAATTTCAAACTTTTCACTTTTTTCAAAACAGGCCAGTATGCATTAAACCATTTTTCCCATTTCTTTTTCCCCTTTTTTTTTATTTTCACTTTTCTCTTTTTTTTTTTCCTCTAAAATAAATCTACGCTAAAACTTATAAATTAAAAACTACAAAAACAACTAAAAACTAAACAGGGAAATAAAATAAAACCTAAAAAAGCTAGACAAACGAAAATGAGCTAAAATGCAAAAACCGTCTAAACAAAAATCAACCGATTATCACTAAAACCACACATACAACATTAATTCAAAAATTTGGTGTCTACAGTTTGCCCCTCTTTGTCTGAGTTTTGAAAAAACTTGAGACAAAGAAGTGGACACCAAATACTTACCTGTGCTATTTGGCTGCAAAAAGGATTCCGATGAACAAGAATTCTAATACGGGACTGACCCGAACCAGAATTGAAAACGGGACTGACCCCGAACAGAAATTTAAACGGGACTGACCCGAACAGAATTTAAACGGGACTGACCCGAACAGAATTTAAACGGGGCTGACCCGAACAGAAATTTAAACGGGACTGACCCGAACAGGAATTTAAACGGGACTGACCCGAACAGGAATTTAAACGGGACTGACCCGAACAGAATTTAAACGGGACTGACCCGAACAGAATTTAAACGGGGCTGACCCGAACAGAAATTTAAACGGGACTGACCCGAACACCCGGAATTTAAACGGGACTGACCCGAACAGAATTTAAACGGGACTGACCCGAACAAAATTTAAACGGGACTGACCCGAACAGAATTTAAACGGGACTGACCCGAATAGGAATTTAAACGGGACTGACCCGAACAGGAATTTAAACGGGACTGACCCGAACCCGAATAGGAATTTAAACGGGACTGACCCGAACAGGAATTTAAACGGGACTGACCCGAACGAATTTAAACGGGACTGACCCGAACAGAATTTAAACGGGACTGACCCGAACAGAATTTAAACGGGACTGACCCGAACAGGAATTTAAACGGGACTGACCCGAACAGAATTTAAACGGGACTGACCCGAATAGGAATTTAAACGGGACTGACCCGAATCAGGAATTTAAACGGGACTGACCCGAACAGGAATTTAAACGGGACTGACCCGAACAGGAATTTAAACGGGACTGACCCGAACAGAAATTTAAACGGGACTGACCCGAACAGAATTTAAACGGGACTGACCCGAACAGGAATTTAAACGGGACTGACCCGAACAGAATTTAAACGGGACTTCACTGGGGAAGTTTGAGACAATGAATTGAATTTTTACCTGAGAGTAGTTCAAATTTTTGTACTTAGAGGGAGATTGGATCTCTGTAGTTGAAGCGATGGCTGGTGTTGGTCCTTATAATCCAACTTTGCAAATAACATTGCTTTGGGTTTGAAAAAGAGAATGATCGCTGTCATTTGTGAACGCAGTGTTCCTGCAAGAAAAGAATAAATAATGGACTTGCCACCATTATTTGATCCGGTTTGCCTTGAGAATCGTGTAAACATGAGTCTTGTACTATTTTTGCCTCTGTTCTGCGGCATCCGTCTTGGTCGAACTTGTGACTTTACAAATTCTGAGACTGATCAAATACGGATTTACCACGTCACCCAGTCCAGGTGGCAGCTTTGTTGCATGTCACGCACTATAACTGATGATTGAATCCCTTATCTTTGCACAATCATTAGGGTTTATCACTCATTTGAATTCAATGGTAAAAGAATGATGCGTGGAAATTCATCATATAACAATCAATGTATATGCAAGATTATTTCCTACGTCAGTCACAAATGAGCATGCAAAAGAATGTAGACAGTCATAAGCAGTCATACACAAATAATGGAGAACAATCAAAAAGGTTCGTAAAGATACATTTTGCAAAAGAATATTTGTAAAGAACAATACAAATTTAGCCAACGAATATCATATTCAAGACTTTGGATATTTTGCTTCGGAATCCGATACTGACAAAAGTATCACAAACATGAGGAAAAATCCCAAACGAACCAGGTCACTAGCTGTTCCTTCTCGCGCTCGTCCGTTGTGAAAAACCCGCCTTGGCGCCCTTTCGGGTTTTCACCAAGGTTGCCCCTACCCTTTTTGTTTTTGATTTTTCTTTCTTCTTTCTTCTTTTCTTTTTGTTTTTGTTTTCTTTTCCTTTTTCCTTTTTTTTTTTTTTTTTTTTTTTTTTTTTACAAGGCGCCCTTTCGGGTTTTCGCCTAAAGAACAAAGAAACATCTCGACCATAATCGACTCAGAAATATGAGTTAAAGGTTTCAGGCATCAGTAAAATGCACTTCCTTTGTAGATTAGGCGAAGGCATTACGGACATCACTTGCCAGTTGATTATCAAATTTTGCTAATAGAAATGCAACAAATGACGGAAGCCAGGACTTTGGGCTTTGTAATGAGGTCAGGTGGGGTGTTTTTCCAGAAAGGTTAAGGCTTGAAAGCAAATTCGATGTCAGGGGTAAAATAAACTGAGATTGCTCTATTCTGAAATCGTTTCCGATTTTGAACGAAACCAGGGAAAATTTGCCCCAGTTTGATCGGATTTTCACTCTTTGCATTTTCTTCATTGCACTTCCCTCACTTTTGCATTTCTCTTTGAAAACTAAATTTGCCCCAGTGTAAGGGTTCTTTCTTCTCTTTTTTTTTTTTTTTTTTTTTTTTTTTTTGCTCTTCTCTCTTTCAAAATTAAAATTTTGCCCCAGTGTGGGGTTTGCAATTCTCAGGGGTTATCAAACGAAAATTTTGTCAATTCTGATGGCTCAAAGAGGACAAGTAGGGATAAAATATTTTTAGTGTAAAAGAAGATGGCCTGACTTGCGTTTCGCCATTTGCATGAATTCCTGAAGAAAAATTTGCATCATCAAATGAAAAACTTTTTGCACATATCTGAGTTGATGGGTTGAGGGAATGCTCGTCCATCCATTTCTGCTAGAATAAGGGCTCCGCCAGGTAATACCTTTTGGACAATGAACGGCCCTTGCCAGTTTGGAGCGAATTTGCCTTTAGCTTCATCTTGCATTGACAAAATCCGCTTCAGCACCTTATCACCTTCTTCAAATGCACGCCGATGGACCTTTTTGTTGTAAGCCCGGGCCACACGCTTCTGATAACACTGACCATGACAAATAGCATTGAATCGCCTTTCATCGATCGACGTCAATTGTTCATGGCGCTGCTTTATCCAATCAGCCTCTTCTAACTTAGCTTCCATGAGGATTCGCAACGAAGGAATCTCAACTTCGGCTGGTAATACAGCTTCCATTCCATACATCAGTGAATATGGCGTTGCCCCAGTCGACGTCCGGATAGAAGTCCGATACGCCATCAATGCATAAGGCAACTTTTCATCCCAATCGCGATGCCTTTCAGTCATTTTGCGGATAATCTTTTTCAAATTCTTGTTCGCGGCTTCCACGGCTCCGTTCATCTGAGGCCTATAAATGGCGGAGTTGCGGTGTCTGATCTTGAATTGCTCGCACAGTCCATCCACCATGTCATTGTTCAGATTTTTGGCATTGTCAGTGATAAGCGTTTCAGGCACCCCAAATCGGCAGATGATGTGATCTCTCAGGAAATTGGCCACTACCTTCTTCGTCACATGTTTGAATGACTCCGCTTCAACCCACTTGGTAAAGTACTCAATCGCCACCAATATAAATCGATGTCCATTTGAAGCAGGAGGATCGATTGTACCAATCACGTCCATACCCCACATTGAACAGGGCCACGGGGCAGTCATGCTATGCAACTCAGTGGGTGGAGCGCGTATAATGTCACCGTGCATTTGGCATTTTATACATCTCCGGACAAAGTCTATACAATCATGCTCCATAGTAAGCCAGAAGTATCCGGTTCTCATGATTTTCTTCGCTAGCAAATGGCCATTCATGTGAGGTCCACAAACGCCACTATGCACTTCTTTCATCATATATTGAGCTTCATCTTCATCAACGCATCTTAAAAGGTTCAAATCAGAGGTTCTTTTGTACAACACTTCACCATTTAAGAAAAATTTGGAAGCCATTCTACGCAGAAAACTCTTGTCTTTTATACCAGCATGGAGAGGATAAGACCCAGTTTTGAGGAACTCCTTAATATCATTGAACCAAGGAATACTGTCAGGAGACTTGTCTACAGCCCAACAGTGGGCTGGCTTGTCTTGAAACTGAATCTGGATCGGTTCGATCTTCAACTCATCTGGATACTGAATCATAGAAGCTAAGGTGGCCAAAGCATCGGCAAATGCGTTTCGGGCTCGTGGGAGATGTCTGAACTCCAAATTTTGAAATTGCTTGGCCAGAGTGAGCAAACTACAATGGTAGGGCAGAATTTTTGAATCTTTGGTTATCCACTGCTTCAAGGTTTGGTGCACGAGTAAGTCTGAATCACTGAAAGCTACCAACTCTTTGATCTCCATTTCCAAAGCCATTTTGAGACCAAAAATGCAGGCTTCATACTCAGCCATGTTGTTTGTGCAAGGAAATTGCAATTTGGCAGCGGCAGGGTAGTGCTTCCCTTCGGGCGACACCAGAACAGCTCCAATTCCAGCTCCGAGCGAATTTGAAGCTCCGTCGAAGAAAAGCCTCCATTCAGGGCACTGCTCACTTATATCGTCCGTGGCGCCTACAAATAAGATCTTTTCATCAGGGAAATAGGTGTGAAGTGGTTGATAGTCATCATCCCTCGGATTTTCCGCCAAATGATCAGCTATAGCTTGCCCCTTGACGGCCTTCTGAGAAGTGAAAACAATATCGAACTCTGAGAGAACTATCTGCCACTTAGCTAGACGTCCAGTCAGCATCGGCTTCTCCAAAAGATACTTCAAAGGATCAGACCGGGAAATAAGATACGTGGTATGACTCAACAGATAGTGTCTCAACTTCTGGGCTGCCCAGGCCAATGCACAGCAGCTTTTCTCAATGAATGAATAATTAGCCTCGTACTGCGTGAACTTCTTGCTTAGATAGTAAATGGCTTGCTCCTTCCTTCCAGAGTCATCGTGTTGCCCCAGAACACACCCTACTGCTCCGTCGAGCACTGATAGGTACATGATCAGCGGTCGGCCCGGTTTGGGTGGCACTAGGACCGGAGGGTGCAGCAAATAATCTTTAATCTTGTCAAAAGCCTGTTGGCACTCTTCATTCCAGTACAACGGCACATTCTTTCTCAATAACTTGAACAACGGCTCGCATGTGGCCGTTAACTGGGCAATGAATCTCCCAATAAAGTTGATCTTTCCTAAGAAGCTTTTCACGTCCTTCTGAGTTTTCGGCACTGGCATCTCTCGAATGGCTTTGATTTTTGCCGGATCTATCTCTATGCCTCTCTTGCTCACGATGAAACCCAACAATTTACCAGCTGGTGCCCCAAAGGCGCATTTCGCAGGATTTAACTTCAAATTGTATTTTCGCAGCCTTTCAAATAGCTTCCTCAAATCATCCAAGTGATCCTCCGTCCTTTTAGACTTGATTATGATGTCATCCACGTAGACCTCCATCTCCCGGTGGATCATATCATGAAATAGGGTTGTCATGGTCCTCTGATACGTTGCTCCAGCATTCTTTAAACCGAAAGGCATGACTCGGTAGCAAAAGGTACCCCAAGGGGTAATGAAAGCAGTTTTCTCCCTATCCTCCTCTGCCATCAAAATTTGGTGGTAGCCAGCAAAACAATCGCAAAAGGATTCAATCTCATGTCCGGCAGTATTGTCTAAGAGAATGTGAATATTTGGTAGAGGGAAATCATCTTTAGGACTGGCTTTATTAAGGTCTCTATAGTCAACACAAACTCTCACCTCTCCACTCTTTTTTGGAACAGGGACTGGGTTTGAAAGCCAAATAGGGTAATGGGAAACAATGATAATGTTGGTTTGGAGTTGTTTTTCAATTTGTTCTTTTATTTTGAGGCTTATATCTGGTTTGAATTTTCTGGGTTTTTGCTTTACGGGTGGAAAAGAAGGGTCTGTGGGTAACCTGTGCACCACCACGTCAGTTGAAATACCAGTCATATCATCATAGGACCACGCAAATACATCCTGGAACATAGTCAGGAACTCAAGCATCTCCTTTTTCTGGCTCTTATTCAAATGAATACTAATCTGCACCTCCTTAACTTCATCCTCAGTTCCAATGTTAATCTTTTCTGTTTCTTCCAGGTTCGGTTTCGGTTTTTCCTCATATTGTTCAAGATCCTTTGCAAACGAATCGGATACTTCCTCATTATCACTCTCGCTTTGGAGTTCGGATTCACAAACCTCCAAGTCGTGAGTGATATAGAAATTGCCATTATCGAATTCCAGAATTGTGATATCCAAAGGATCAAATAATTTTATTTTTGGCCATCTGAAAGAATTAACGAATGTGGGATAATAAGTAAACAAACACACAACCAACAAATGGACAAGCAATATAAACAAGCGAATAGACAACACAACATGACAAGAACAACTCGTGCATTTTCATAAAGACCTTTGATTGAAAGCAAATGGAAATGAAAACTTAACAATATTTACATGCGCAGACGTTAGTCAAAAAGGAAATTGTTTTCATTGGCTATTTACAGATGCAAAGGCATTTTCATGAATTCACATGAATGATAAACCCCTTTCATTTTTACCGAAACTCCTTCCGAACAGGCAGGGACTCGGCTGTCCAATTGAGAATTGATCCTTCAGGAATGTCAGGAAATTCAGCTTCGCCCGGAACAATATCTTCAAATGTTGCCCCAACGAACAATTGAGCCAAACTCGCTTCAATTCCGTCAACTGGGTTGATTTCTGACATGATCACCTCAGCTGGTCGTGGGAAAGTATAACGCAGTGGTGGAATGTCAAGAACCCCTTGCCTTCCTTCTTTCTCCGCTCTCTTGCGCTCCTTCATCTCCTTGAAATCCTTGGCGGTTGGTCTGAAACCCAAACCGAAGGTATCCCTCTTTTCTACTATCTTCACTGGCTTCAGGATCCCTTGCAGTTCACGCCCCAACCCCTTGTCGAATTTGTATCCTCCACGAATCATTTCTCTGGCCATCATTACACTGGCCTTTGAGAGAGTTTGTTCCTCCGTGGTTATCCAACTTACGGAGACTATATCGGATGTGCTGTGAGGGGACATGGTAACACTTTGACTACCCTCTTCTTTAACTCCAGAGTCAGTGATCACCAGGCAGTCCTCTTCAGCAAAGATAGTGATTAGTTTGTCATTTACCACGAACTTGAGTAATTGGTGCAACGAAGACGGCACAGCCCCCGACTTATGAATCCATGGCCTTCCAAGTAAGATATTGTAAATGCTCGGGAAGTTCATGACTTGGCAAGTTATTTGAAATTGGGCCAGCCCCATCTCGATTACTAAATCTGCCTCCCCTATTGGCTCCCTCTGCGCTCCATCAAACCCTCTAACAATAGTCCCTGAAGGCCTCAGCTTGATGTCTTGCAATCCTAGTTTCTCTAAGGTACTCCAAGGACAGATATTCAGCGCGGATCCATTATCGATTAACACCTTAGGCAGCATTTTTCCGTTGCACCTCACTGTTATGTACAACGCCCTATTATGTCCGATGCCCTCCGTCGGCAATTCATCGTCAGAAAAAGCAATTTGCTTGTTGAACAATACGCTCCCAACCACGTTTGAAAAATTATCAACAGAAATGTCCCTCGGAATTTGAGCTCTTGTTAATATGTCAATCAATGCATCCCTATGCACGTCCGAAGAGAAAAGTAGGTCCAACATGGTTATCTGGGCAGGTGATTTGCTCAGCTTCTCAACTACATTGTACTCACTTCTCTGAAGCCTCTTAAGGAAATCCAAGGCTTCTTTCTCAGTGATTGTTGGTTTAACGGGCGGCTCGGAGTTATTTGCTCGAATCGGACTGGCAGCTTCAAATGGACTTGCAATCTTCCCCGATCTGGTAACCACTGACACCTCCTTCTTTGCAATTGACTTTTCCCCAATCTGTACATCAGGCTCATCATAATTCCATGGTACCTGTTGCAGGCTTAAAACAGGCTCTTGCTTTGGGAATTCAATGACTACGGGCTCCAAAGCCTCATTCTCAGCTGGCGTGAGATCCAAGACAAAAGGCTTGTTATCTTCTTCGAATGGCAACTCTATGACAAACGGTTGGTCCGTGACCCCAAATACCTCAGCTTCCCTTGCCAAAACTTTGACCTGTTCCATATACTCCGTGTCATCCATAATGACCCCGATGGTATTAACATGGTCCGGCAAAGGGTTCCTATTCACGTTCGGCCCTTGTGTCTCTCTCCTTCTGACTATAATTTCTCCAGACTCAACCATATCTTGAATTTTATGCTTAAGTGCTTTACAATCCAAAGTTGAGTGTCCAGGTGCCCCCGAATGATAAGTGCAGACAGCTTGCGGGTTATACCAGGCGGGCATGCCATATGGATAGGTAGGAGGGGGTACCATACCAATTTTTCCGGCGGCCTTTAACTGATCATACAATTGGTCTAAAGGCCTACCTAAATTGGTAAATGTACGGCTAGGAGGTCGGTTGTAAGGTTCAGAAGGTTGAGGTTGGTTGTAAGCAGGTCTATTTGGAGGCGGAAATCTTGGGTTATATGGAAGGCGTGGTCGGTTTTGGGGTGGATTTGGTTGAGAAATTTGAAAAGGGGCTGAAGGTGGGTTAGGATAGCTTGGGCGAGGTCTAGGGTGCTGGATATTAGTGGCATATACAGGGTACGGGTTTGGATAATAAGGGTAATGGGTTTGGTAGATTGGGCTGTGTTGGTATCGAGGTCTGGGTGAAGGATTTTGGTTCCAAACAAAGGTTGCATCCCCCTCCTTCTTTTTGAACGGTGGCTTTTTCACATTGCTTCCTTGACCTTGTAAAGCATCCAACTGAGATTTAAGGGCGGAAACATTGACAATCTTCCCAGCCCTCACAAAGTCATCAAACTCCTCAAGTTTATTTACAATTGCAGCAAACGAACATCCGGTCATACGGAAAATCTCTTCAAAGTACGGCGGATCATGGGTTTTGATGAATGTGCGAATAATTTCATCCTCAGTCATCGGTGGTTCCACCTTCGCGGCTACTTTTCTCCACCTCTTGGCATAGGTCTTGTGGTCCTCAGAAGGCTTCCTTTTCGTTCCTTCCAGAGTAGTCCGGGTGGGAGCCAACTCGCAGTTGTACTCATATTGTCTCACAAATGCATTAGACAAATCAATCCAGGTTTTCACGTCTTCAAGTTTCAGGTTGGAATACCAGTCAAGCGCATCCCCTTCCAGGCTCTCGGGGAACAACCTTAAAGGCAAATTCTCATCATCCACGGGCTTTCCCAATTTGTTGGCAAAAAGTCGGAGATGTGTCTTGGGATTACCCGTCCCATCATATTTGTTAAATTTAGGGGTTTTGAACCCCTCAGGCAACTGCACGCTCGGAAAAAGGCACAAGTCATCATAATCCAGGACTCCCTGCTTGTTCAGCCCCTGGCTCTTCCTTATAAATTCATCGAAACGATCTAGACGTCTGAGCAACTTCATATCGATTGGAGCAGAAGATTCACCCATTTCAGGCTTATTTTGGAAAGTGTGCTCCGGTATCACGGGTTCTGCAGTGGTTTGATAGAAAACTGGTGGGTTCAGATGCATGTTTGGGTCACTTTGAGGCTGAAATCCTTGACTATAAGAAGGGTAGAAAGGAGGATTTTGAGTGAAAGCATATTGCGGGTTAAAAGTTCCCTCAAACGTAGTTTGAAACGGAGGAATAACAAATGGTTCGGATTGTGGTTGTGTAGCGGGTACAGGCTCAGGTTGCACTCCGCTACTAACGAGCTCGTCAATCAACTTCTTCTGAGCGGCCATTTCCGACGCCATTTCCCCAAATTTTGTGAGTAACTCAGTCAACTGAACCCCAGGACTTGCGGCTTCCGGCTGGGTAGTTGCAACGGTCTTTTCCGAGGACTCTTGTTGGGTACTCATGTCTACACGATTCCTTTGGGCCTTACTTCGGGATCGCGTTATAATGGGGCTTCGTCGAGAAGCTATGTTTAAAATTTTACCTGAGAATGCAAAAGACTTCTTTAGATAAACCAATCGTTATTAGCTTTCTGCAATTTATTCAAAAGGGAAAAAGAAAAAGGCATGAGTTAGTAATTATTCAAACAACTCGGATGCATGTCCTATGGGGGGACCCTTTTTGTGCCAAGGGTAGGCCTAGCATGAAAATGCAACCTTCGGGGTAAAATCCCATTTTCAAACCTGTAAGTGAATATAGAAACAGGAATTCTCATTAAAAATGGACAAACTCAGTCCTTTTTTACAATTTCATTGATGGTTCGACCAACCATTCTTACAAAGTCCTCATGTCTAGCTAATTTAGTATGTTGGGATTCCCTAGAACTCCCGATACTGAGTTTCCGAATTTCATCTTGGATTTTATCAAATGCACTCAATGCCTTTTCCAATTTCTCTGTCTTCTTTGCCTCTTTCCTCAATTGTGAGCGGGCGTCCTCCAATGCTTGATCGGCCACCATGATCTGCAACTGATGATCCTCCAGCTCTTTCCTTAGCTTCCCATTCTGCTCCTCGAGACTAACGGCAATCAACGGTGTCCTTTCTCTCCCTTGTTCTATCATTGATTTGATCCATTCGTTGTACTCCAAGATGACCCTAGGCTCTACTTTGTTCACTTGGTCCAAATGCAGGTTGTCCAAACTACACAGATTCCCCCAGCCTTCTAATACCATAGTCCGGCACTCAGTGACTGTATTAAGCTCGATACTTCCCATTTCCCGTATGGTCGGCACTCTCTGCGGGTACCCGAACTGTCTCATAACTCGTTGTGGAATGTACACAATCAACCCACTGGTACTTGCTAATGGAATGAAGTCAAATTGCGTAGTCTTGAAAGCTGGATCCCTTACTTTCGTCCAATCGAGAACCCACTGTATCTTATCCGAAGTCAGAGCATTGAATTCCTGAATAAACAAGCTTGGAGACGCTATTCGATAGTATCTGCTAACCCTTTCTCGGTGCGACTCGACCCAGTTTGCTGTTGGAAGACATGACCCCAATGGATTTAGCGCTCTTTTTGACAGATGTTCCATGGCCCACATTTGGAGTACTAGGTTGGATGCATAGAAAAACCCCCTCTTCTTTTGGCATTCAGTAACGGCAGTGAAGATATCAGCAATGATGATAGGCACCAAAGTAGGGGTCTTCTCCTTAATTCCTAGAAACACGCTTTGCATCATGTTGATTGTTGAAAAGGTAACCTTCCCATGCTTTTGCGGGAATAAAAGTAGACTAGTCAAGGCCAGTCCAAAGACTTGGACTCGCTTTCCTTCCCACTCCTCTTTGCTAATGAAGAAGTCGTCATGGTGTTGATCATAAGAATCCCTTCTCCCAAATCGTTCGTACAAGAACTCCAGTGGACATGATTTTGCGTCCGGGTGCTGGTTCATACTAGCTCGTCCCAATCCCAGAAACTTGCAGAACTGCTCTCTAGTGCCATTAGTCGGGTACACCATAGGGCTTCCTTTCCCAGGCATTTGCAACAATCCTTCTATCTCTTCTAGAGTGAGTGTTAACTCGCATTCCCCGAATCGAAAGACGGAGCCTTTAGGATCCCAATACTCAAGCAGTGCTTCAATGATTGCCATGTTTGGGGCTATGTCCAAAAGACTTGGTAGATGCCCTATGTATCGGAACAATCGGTTCACCTCATGCGCCATGTTGTTCTTCCAATCTATCAGCTCACGAGGTATGTGGTTTAACATTCGGCATGGAGCCATCTGAGGAAGAATTCACTTTTTAGTACCTTACCTTGGAATTTTACCCCTTAGGCCAAACAAAATTGTAAACATGCAAGTCTCGTTGGATTAAGTATCCGAGACACAAGGTGGCCTATTCCTAACCACGGGATTCCCTATGTGGCATTCCCTTTCTATGGTTTATGCATGATGCCATTTATTAAAGCGATATAAATATGTGACAAATATTGCCTAAAGGATATAAATAATGCATCGGGGGGGAAAAGAGGTCTAAAATGAAATGTATTTATTAAAAATCAAGTGCAATAACTGAAATTTAAACATGTGAGCTATCTAGTGGGTGAGTCACTAAAAGAGTGCCAGAAAGGCCTCTTATTGCTAAGGCACATGAATGCAATCCAAGAAAACAAAAGAATGGTTAGTGCAATTGATAGTACACATAACACATTGGGAGCATTTAAGAAGAAGAAATACAATAAAACAAGTAAAAGGGGTGGAACCCCTTCCCTCGTGCCTATTGTGCTTAAAATAGGGTGAGGCTGACTCTAGCCTAGGAAAATTCTAACATGGATGCATGAGGCTGGGGTTCACTAATGCCTAGACTCGATAAAGCTTCGGCTCCCAAGCCTTCAGACCTAAAGGCGAAGGGTCGTCACTCCCAGGGCCTTTGGTCGGTGGCTCGAGTGATCCCTTAGGTAGCGCTATGGGCGCAGAGCACACCATCCGCCTACCCAAGGCGATCGATCCTAGTCCTACAAGGCGGTGTGGGATGGCGCCCACGAAAAACAAAATAAAATGGGATAAAGCAAGTAAATATGCACGTATGAAGTGTTCCCCTATTTGAGGGAAGGGGTTGAGAACCACGCGAGGCTCTAAAGGTGACACACCCCCTCCCAAGTGCAATGCAAGCGCGAGATAAATAAGTAAACATACATCCAAACATACATTCATGAGTCGAGGGATTGGTTTGAGACGCGAGTGATGCAAAATCCTAAAAGGGAAAAAAATGCAACCCTAAAACACCCAAATGTAATATATGAAAAGGTTAAAAGAAGGAAAAGGTTGATTAAATCAAATTTGCTCGGACTCTCGAATGTCCCCAGTGGAGTCGCCAACTGTCGCGCCCCACTTTTCGATCGTCGAATGTATGTGTGTGAAGTGTGGTGTGTGAACGTGTGCAAAGTAAAAGTAAAGGCCATGGGACTTTGGAAAGCGACGATTTGGCCAAAAAATAGTTTTAAAAAGGGTTTTGAAATGAAAAGTTTGGAGTCGCCACTTGGTAATGGTTTAAGGTGTACCAAGTCACCCAAAAATGAGTTTTAAAGTCAAGTAGTAATAAACCCTTTTTAAAACGACTCCTAGTCTACGTAAACCAAAGAAAAAGGTTCGGGAGTCACGTTTGACAAAGGGGAAGGCAAGGATAGAATCCAAGGCACCCCTTTGACCTAGCCAAGGCTAGTTGCGTTGATTTAATCAAAGATTTTCTTGTTTTAACCAAAGAAATTATTACATTTGAGTGCCCTACATGAATGCAAACCCTAGACCTAGGGGAATTGGGGGAAATTTCCCTTCAAAGGTTGAGTGGTGCCAATCACATTAATTGTGAAGCCCAATATCAATCCTTTGAAGAAGTCACGAATAATGCAAGTGGGATGCAAATGAATGGAATGCATGCGTGCAATGTGAGGACATGAGTTTGAAAAAGTAATAAAAAATAATAAATATGTAAATGA
Organism: Coffea arabica; assembly: GCF_036785885.1. Classification (NCBI taxonomy): domain Eukaryota; kingdom Viridiplantae; phylum Streptophyta; class Magnoliopsida; order Gentianales; family Rubiaceae; genus Coffea; species Coffea arabica. The sequence goes on from NC_092313.1 coordinate 41,327,720, forward strand.
AAGTGTGCACGTGAGTGGGCAATGTACGGTATGTGAAATGATAATATGAAGTGCATGTGTGCAAGTAATGATAAAAGTGTTCGTGTGCAAGTGAAGAAACTCAAGGGTGCACGTGTGCAAAAATGGGAGGAAAAGTGTTCGTGTGCAAGTGAAAGGATAAAAAGGTGTACGTGTGCAAATGAGAGGAAAAGTGAAAGTGTAATGATGGAGTGGACTTAGAATGCATGAGCCTAGGGAATTCATGCATATTGGGACGGGGAGACCTAAATCGTGACTCAATTTGCCCTTTTATAGAGAGGATATAAGCGTGCTAAGGCTTTAGAAAAAGCCACACTCGTCTATATCCCATATTTAAGGGGACTCTCAAGCAAATGAACCCTGTAACTAGCATGAAATGCAAAAATCCTAAAATGGAGGGAAAAGGGGTTCGAGGGGCATGCAAAATGATAAAACTAAAAAGAATGCATGACATGTAATGAACATGCACACATGTACTAGCGAGAGGAGATCCCTAAGGGTCTAGCGTTGGACTAGCCCATTCTATGAATTCCGACTAGCGTTGGACTAGTAGAAACGTACAGTCATCCATCACATTCATCTATACTACAAAAAAGCGAGTAGACATGCCAAAACGCTCGTAAACACATAACACGTAGCACTTAGCATGCTCGACTAGATGCAAAAGCCTAATAAAGCAATTTAACATGTAACAGCGAAAGCAAGCAACTAAGGGGAAGGGGAAATGGACCAGATGCTCTACGAGCCCTATCTATTACAAGCCAAGAGGTGTACACATACCCCATGAAAGAAAGGGGAAGGGAAAATGGACCAGAGGCTCTCCGAGCCCTATCTATTACAAGCCAAGAGGTGTACACATACCCCATAAAAGCATAAAGGGGAAGGGAAAATGGACCAGAGGCTCTCCGAGCCCTATCTATTACAAGCCAAGAGGTGTACACATACCCCATAAAAGCATAAAGGGGAAGGGAAAATGGACCAGAGGCTCTCCGAGCCCTATCTTAAATAAAAGTAAAAGCCAGTAAATGCATGCAAGGAGGTAAGGAAAGCGGAGTAGGCATGCAATTTCACATAACACGTAGGAGCACATAGGGTCAAATGAAGTGCAAAATGAGGGATAGAGTGTACCTCCCTTGAAGTGACGCCCTAACGTAGTGAAATTACTAACTTACCCTCCAAAATAATAAAAAGGGTCAAGGTACCTCAAATAGTAGAATATAACAAAAAGACGGCTTAAGCTAAGACCATCAAAACAAAAGGTTAAGGCACCACTTTAATGATAAAATATAAATAATCGAAATGGCATTCATCAAATCATAAAAAAAAAAAAAAAAAAAAAAAAATTCCTCAAATCGCAACTTAAATGTAGTCAAAGGTACTTAAAGATTAAGGAGAAGGCATGGCCTAATCAAATTCCAAGTAAAACCTCTATTAAGGACTCAAACATAATCCTTACCCAAACATTCGAGTCATCGAACATTTAAGAACTTTAAAAGGTCCAAAACCAAACAAGTGTCAAGCAATCCAACACATAAACATGTGAGCTATCTAGTGGGTGAGTCACTAAAAGAGTGCCAGAAAGGCCTCTTATTGCTAAGGCACATGAATGCAATCCAAGAAAACAAAAGAATGGTTAGTGCAATTGATAGTACACATAACACATTGGGAGCATTTAAGAAGAAGAAATACAATAAAACAAGTAAAAGGGGTGGAACCCCTTCCCTCGTGCCTATTGTGCTTAAAATAGGGTGAGGCTGACTCTAGCCTAGGAAAATTCTAACATGGATGCATGAGGCTGGGGTTCACTAATGCCTAGACTCGATAAAGCTTCGGCTCCCAAGCCTTCAGACCTAAAGGCGAAGGGTCGTCACTCCCAGGGCCTTTGGTCGGTGGCTCGAGTGATCCCTTAGGTAGCGCTATGGGCGCAGAGCACACCATCCGCCTACCCAAGGAAATCGATCCTAGTCCTACAAGGCGGTGTGGGATGGCGCCCACGAAAAACAAAATAAAATGGGATAAAGCAAGTAAATATGCACGTATGAAGTGTTCCCCTATTTGAGGGAAGGGGTTGAGAACCACGCGAGGCTCTAAAGGTGACACACCCCCTCCCAAGTGCAATGCAAGCGCGAGATAAATAAGTAAACATACATCCAAACATACATTCATGAGTCGAGGGATTGGTTTGAGACGCGAGTGATGCAAAATCCTAAAAGGGAAAAAAATGCAACCCTAAAACACCCAAATGTAATATATGAAAAGGTTAAAAGAAGGAAAAGGTTGATTAAATCAAATTTGCTCGGACTCTCGAATGTCCCCAGTGGAGTCGCCAACTGTCGCGCCCCACTTTTCGATCGTCGAATGTATGTGTGTGAAGTGTGGTGTGTGAACGTGTGCAAAGTAAAAGTAAAGGCCATGGGACTTTGGAAAGCGACGATTTGGCCAAAAAATAGTTTTAAAAAGGGTTTTGAAATGAAAAGTTTGGAGTCGCCACTTGGTAATGGTTTAAGGTGTACCAAGTCACCCAAAAATGAGTTTTAAAGTCAAGTAGTAATAAACCCTTTTTAAAACGACTCCTAGTCTACGTAAACCAAAGAAAAAGGTTCGGGAGTCACGTTTGACAAAGGGGAAGGCAAGGATAGAATCCAAGGCACCCCTTTGACCTAGCCAAGGCTAGTTGCGTTGATTTAATCAAAGATTTTCTTGTTTTAACCAAAGAAATTATTACATTTGAGTGCCCTACATGAATGCAAACCCTAGACCTAGGGGAATTGGGGGAAATTTCCCTTCAAAGGTTGAGTGGTGCCAATCACATTAATTGTGAAGCCCAATATCAATCCTTTGAAGAAGTCACGAATAATGCAAGTGGGATGCAAATGAATGGAATGCATGCGTGCAATGTGAGGACATGAGTTTGAAAAAGTAATAAAAAATAATAAATATGTAAATGAAAGTGTGCACGTGAGTGGGCAATGTACGGTATGTGAAATGATAATATGAAGTGCATGTGTGCAAGTAATGATAAAAGTGTTCGTGTGCAAGTGAAGAAACTCAAGGGTGCACGTGTGCAAAAATGGGAGGAAAAGTGTTCGTGTGCAAGTGAAAGAATAAAAAGGTGTACGTGTGCAAATGAGAGGAAAAGTGAAAGTGTAATGATGGAGTGGACTTAGAATGCATGAGCCTAGGGAATTCATGCATATTGGGACGGGGAGACCTAAATCATGACTCAATTTGCCCTTTTATAGAGAGGATATAAGCGTGCTAAGGCTTTAGAAAAAGCCACACTCGTCTATATCCCATATTTAAGGGGACTCTCAAGCAAATGAACCCTGTAACTAGCATGAAATGGAAAAATCCTAAAATGGAGGGAAAAGGGGTTCGAGGGGCATGCAAAATGATAAAACTAAAAGAATGCATGACATGTAATGAACATGCACACATGTACTAACGAGAGGAGATCCCTAAGGGTCTAGCGTTGGACTAGCCCATTCTATGAATTCCGACTAGCGTTGGACTAGTGGAAACGTGCAGTCATCCATCACATTCATCTATACTACAAAAAAGCGAGTAGACATGTCAAAGCGCCGAGCCCTATCTATTACAAGCCAAGAGGTGTACACATACCCCATAAAAGCATAAAGGGGAAGGGAAAATGGACCAGAGGCTCTCCGAGCCTTATCTATTACAAGCCAAGAGGTGTACACATACCCCATAAAAGTATAAAGGGGAAGGGAAAATGGACCAGAGGCTCTCCGAGCCCTATCTTAAATAAAGTAAAAGCCAGTAAATGCATGCAAGGAGATAAGGAAAGCGGAGTAGGCATGCAATTTCACATAACACGTAGGAGCACATAGGGTCAAACGAAGTGCAAAATGAGGGATAGAGTGTACCTCCCTTGAAGTGACGCCCTAACGTAGTGAAATTACTAACTTACCCTCCAAAACAATAAAAAGGGTCAAGGTACCTCAAATAGTAGAATATAACAAAAAGACAGCTTAAGCTAAGACCATCAAAACAAAAGGTTAAGGCACCACTTTAATGATAAAATATAAATAATCCAAATGGCATTCATCAAAACATCAAAAATTTCCTCCATCACAACTTAAATGTAGTCAAAAGTACTTTAAAGATCAAGGAGAAGGCATGGCCTATTCGATTTCCAAGTGAAGCATCTATTAAGGACTCAAACATATCCCTTACCCAAACATTCGAGTCAATCGAACATTTAAGAACTTTAAAAGGTCCAAAACCAAACAAGTGTCAAGCAATCCAACACATAAACATGGAATTGGACAATTAGAAGCATTTAAATGCCTAAGGTCCAAAAGCGAGAAAAAGGTTAAGCAACGAATTTATTTGGGAAAAATTAAAGAGAATAGGCAAACATAAGCTCATTCAAACACAAGGTTCACAAGTTCATGCTCTAAGGACCACCAAAACAAACGAAGGCAAACAAGCAATCGAGTTGGAAAATTGAGGCTACCAAGGACTCAAATGCGAACACTAACCAAACACTCAAGCCTATCAAACACTTCTAGGAACTTCAAAGGTCCAAAGGCAAAGAGAAAAAGTCAAGTAATGGCTCGAAATTCAACTACTCTAAGATCTATTTGCAAAAAATTAGAACTTAATTGAGGCACTTAAGAACTCAAAGGTCTCCAAGTAAATAACAAAGTCCAAGCAAGCATCATATCTCAAGAATCCAAGAGTGAATGAAGGTCCATGAATGGTTCAAACTTGCATTTCTAGGACCCAATAATGACCACTAATCAATCACAATCAACGTTAAAATGAATCATCAAAGAGTTTCAGAGGTCCCCAAAATAATAAAGATCAATTAATGATTCGAATGCAAACACCTTAGAACCTAATTGCAAGAACATGAAATGTAATTGGGCCATCATGCATTGCTGCAAAAATACAAGGGATCCAATTGATTAAATTTCCAAAGTTTTTGGGCCTTAGTGGCTTAAGGGGAGACTTGGGGTTTGAATGCAATTTTTGAAAATATCTTGCATGCAAACTTACGTAAAAGAACAAATTCTGCAACTAAAGCTTCTAAAATGAAATGAATGTCTGCTACATTTCCGTTTTCAACCATAGATCCCACAAACTAAAACAAGCTTTGATCAAATTTCCACAAACCAAAGTCTTAACTCGGGATTAAGCAACTCCACACACAACTTTGATATTCAAACCAGCAAAGACATATGAAGAAATCAGCAAACATTGAAGAGCGAAGTCTGCTGCATTTTATTTCCAAGCTTGCAACAATTTTCAGCAAAGTGTTCAAACGACCATAGCTCAAAGATTTCAGCCTTTAAACATATAAACTCAACACCAAAAATTCCATTTCTTCACCCTTGACATCAGATTGAACTAGCAAAGAGTGACCAAACCCAGTTTTAGTAAGCTGCTAACAAGATAAAAACCTGAAATGCGGCTTTTCTTTTTTTGATTTTTTACCCCAACTTAGACAGGTTTACATGCCAATATGTGAGAAGCTCTAACTAACATTCAAACCAGAAATACCAAGCTTCAAACTGATTGTCATTATCATCTAATTTCCATAAAACCTGATCGAAACAGCCATCTATAAAATGCATCAAAAGAAAAGGTGAAACCTGCGGTAATCTAAGGAAAAGGAAAAGGGCTGCATGCGCTGCTATGAAATTTCCCAAAATACATTTCTAACTTCAGATGTTATTCATAGTATATCATTCAAATATGGATAACCAAGACAAACAAGGTTAATTGAGTCACGGCTTCCACAAAAACAAAGAAAAAGGGCCGACATGTCCGAATTGCTGCAATCAAGTCAAAAAGATTCAAACTTGTTTCAGTAAGCTCTTAACCTAAGGACCCAAAAACAAGAACCAAATTCACATAAGGAATTCCGACACCAGTCATCAAAGCGTTGAACAACATCCAGACTCTTCATAGTCCCATCATCTTAAACAGATTCACAATGAACGCATACAAGAGTAACTTCAGCATTTCATGAATCCAACGACTAAAAGCAGGTAAAAGCTATTACCTTTACACCCTTTTTAGGATCCAAATGGGAACTGAGATGATCGATAGTAAGGGTCCTCGTTGAACTGAAAACCTTCTTCTTCTGATGCTGCTGCTCCTTCGTCCTTTCCTTGCTATTCCTCCGTCGATGCTTCGCCAGCCACCAACTAAGCTCTCGGTTATTGTTTCACTCCCCTTTTTCTGTTCTCGATTTTCTTTTCTTGCTGCCCGACAAACCCAGTTTTCCTAGCCGTCACTCCCTTCTCATCCCCAAAACCCTTGCTCAGTTTTTCTTTCAGCTTGACAATGCTCTCTAATTCTCAGCTCCCAGTTCTCTTTTTCGTTCTTATTCTCCCCCCCGAGAATCCCTTTGCGGCTGATGTCTTCTCCTTCTATTTATCCTACCTCCCAAACCCCTAAACCCTTGCTTGTAAGGTGAGGATGAGGGGCAAGGACAGGCCCTCACATCCAGCCCTCCAAAGGGCAAGCCTGGCCGTCCTTGCACGCTGCAAAAAATTGCAGCGTGCATGCTGCATTTTTTTTTTTTTTTTTTTTTTGCTAATTAAACAGAAATTAATAACAATAAAAATGAAATAAATGATAATAACAAAGTTTATAATAACAGAAATTGATATTGAACAGCAAATTACAACTTCCATTTTTCATCCATTTTCTTTTTTTTCTTTTCTTTCTTTTCTTTACTTAAATAAACATAACAATAAAAGAAATAACAATAAAATGCCATCAAAAACACAAATGCTTGTAATCTGAAATAATAATATATTTTCTTTCTCTTTGAAAAACAATTAAAATGTATCAAAAAGCAAATAATGCCTATTACACTAAAAACTTTTCCTTCAAATTTCAAACTTTTCACTTTTTTCAAAACAGGCCAGTATGCATTAAACCATTTTTCCCATTTCTTTTTCCCCTTTTTTTTTATTGTCACTTTTCTCTTTTTTTTTTTTTTTTCTCTAAAATAAATCTACGCTAAAACTTATAAATTAAAAACTACAAAAACAACTAAAAACTAAACAGGGAAATAAAATAAAACCTAAAAAAGCTAGACAAACGAAAATGAGCTAAAATGCAAAAACCGTCTAAACAAAAATCAACCGATTATCACTAAAACCACACATACAACATTAATTCAAAAATTTGGTGTCTACAGCGTTCCAGTAGAGTGGAGGTCACCTTAACATTGCCAAAACTCACCTTATGACTCCCAAGACAGGGTTTCCACTCACAAACGGATTCTAACAAATCCCACTCTTTGATCATCAACCCTGCTACTTGAACCTTACGACTCAAGGCATCGGCTACCACGTTTGCCTTTCCCAGATGGTAGTTGATTGTGCAGTCGTAATCTTCCAGAAATTCCATCCACCGTCGTTGCCTCATGTTTAATTCCTTCTGGGAGAAGAGGTACCTAAGACTCTTATGGTCCGAGTACACTTCAAAGGTCACCCCATATAGGTAATGCCTCCACTTTTTCAGTGCGAAAACAACGGCGGCTAGCTCCAGATCATGGGTCGGGTAATTCTGCTCATGGAGTTTCAACTTCCTAGAGGCAAAAGAGATCACATTACGGCTCTGCATTAAAACGCATCCCAGGCCTTCTCGCGACGCATCAGTATACACAGCAAATCCGTCCACTCCGTTAGGCAAGACTAGCACTGGAGCCATGGTCAATCTTTTCTTTAACTCTTGAAAACTTGTCTCACATCGAGCATTCCATACGAACCGACCATGTTTCTTCGTCAGGTCAGTTAAAGGACCTGCTAACTTGGAGAAGTCTTTAATGAAACGTCAGTAATACCTAGCTAGCCCTAGGAAACTGCGGATCTCTGTGGGGTTTTCTGGCCTCTTCCAATTCGTCACGGCTTCTACTTTCGCCGGGTCAACCGAGATGCCTTCGTGGGAGATTACGTGCCCTAGGAAAGCGATTTTCTCCAGCCAAAACTCGCACTTACTGAACTTGGCGTATAGCTGATGTTCCCTTAAAGTCTGCAACACCACTCTTAGATGTTGCTCATGCTCCTCGCGAGTTTTGGAGTAGACCAAAATGTCATCAATAAAAACAACGACAAATCGGTCTAAATAGGGCTTAAAAACCCTATGCATTAGGTCCATGAAGGCGGCAGGAGCATTGGTTAATCCTAAGGGCATAACTGCGAACTCGTAATGCCCATATCTCGAGTTGAAGGCAGTTTTCGGAATGTCCTCCCTCCTAATCAACAACTGGTAATACCCTTGTCGGAGGTCCAGTTTTGAAAAAACCACTGCTCCTTGCAGCTGGTCGAACAACTCATCAATGTGGGGCAGTGGATATTTATTCTTAACCGTGACGTTGCTCAGGCCCCGGTAATCAATACACATCCTCAAACTTCCGTCCTTTTTCTTGACAAACAGGACAGGAGCTCCCCAAGAAGACCCACTCTCTTGAATGAATCCCCGCTCCAGAAGGTCCTGTAATTGCAACTTTAGCTCCTTGAGTTCGGCAGGGGCCATTCGGTATGGTGTTTTTCAGATGGGTGAGGTTCCAGGTAGCAGGTCTATCTTGAATTCTATCTCTCTTTCCGGAGGTAGGGCTACTAACTCATCAGGGAATACATCCGGAAATTCCCTTACTATGGCCACGTCCTCCACCTTTAATTTATCCGTAGGGGTGTTGATCAGAAAGGCCAAAAATCCTTACGCCCCTCTACTTAGCAGTTTTCTAGCCCCGAATGCCCGAAATCAAAGCAGATGAGGCTAACCTACCCCTTATATCCAACCTTAAGGTTGCCTCACCAGGGATACGGAATTCTACCACTTTCGTTTTACAGTCCAGTTGGGCATTATACTTGGCTAGCCAGTCCATACCCAAGATCACATCATACCCCATAATGGACAGGCTTATCAGGTCCCCTAACAATCTCTTCTCTCCTACCCACACTTCACAATCCCTATAAACCATACTAGTAATCAAACGTTGATTCCCCGTAGGTATACTAACTTCTAGGTCGTATGGTAAACTAGCAGGTTTTAGATCGATGCCACACATGAAATCAGGGTTAACAAAGGAATGAGTGGCACCAGGATCAATTAAAACTTTGACAAAACTGTGGAAGATAGGGATCGTACCTTCTACGACCTCAGAGGAATCTGGGACCTGTTGGGGCTCTAATGAATAAACTCGAGCTGGCACCTTAGGTTTGGACCCATCTCCCTTAGCTGGTCCAACATTGGTCCTCGGCGGTGGTTGGCTTTCTTTTCCATCTTGTTTTAAGACCGGGCAAGTGGCCAACTGATGGTCTGCGCTTCCGCAACGCAGACATTTGCCTTCCTTCCTCCAGCAATTATCCTCTGTGTGGTTTGGCTTCCCACAATGCCCACAGGGACCGCGAGGTGCTGAAGCTGAGCCTCCCTGAAAATTTCCTCTTTGGCCTCGCCCAGCTTGGCCACCCCTAGACGGAGTCCCTCTGCCTGAACCCGTCTGTCGTCCACCTCCAGCTCCTCGTCCGAACTTGGAGGGGTACCTTTATCTCCTTGCCCGGAACTACTTCCAGGAAAACCCCTTTGCCTGGAAGTTCCGGACTTGCAATCTAGCACTCTCTACCCGTTGGGCCTTTTCCACGACCTCGCTAAAAGCATTGATTTGAGCCACTGCGAGATCCTTCTGGATTTCGACATTCAAGCCCTGGATAAAGCGCCTGATCCGCGGTTGCTCGATCATGATCAGCTCGGGCGCAAATTTGGGCAGACGGGTGAATTGACTCTCATATTCCGCCACAGATTGAGCCCCTTGGCGGAGTCGGATGTACTCATCTTCCTTCCTCTCCTGAACTAGAGGAGGGAAGAATTTCGCGTTGAATTCCCTTATGAAATTCACCCAAGTTTTGGGCCTTTGTTCCCGTTCCCATTTTTGTCGTATTACGTTCCACCAGGAACGGGCCGCCCCTTCCAACTGAAAAATGGCAAAAGTCACCTGCCGTTCTTCGGTGTAGTGTAAGGCCGCAAAAATATCGACCATCTTCTCATGCCACCTTTCGGCGACATCCGGATCGGGTCCCCCAATAAACTTGGGTGGAGCAAACTTTTGAAATCGTTCGAGAGCTCTGTCTTCGCTCTCGATGTGATTGCCAGGATTTCCAGGGTTAGGAGTAAGGTTCTGACCCTGTTGCTGCACCACTTGTGCCAGCAGGTTGGTCATTTGCTGCATAGCGGCAGCTATTTGCACGTTGGGGTCAGGATTAGGTCCAGATGAGATTTCCCCAGTACCCCTGTCCGGTGTGGATTGTCTATTTCCGCGCCCACATCCCCGTCCACTACGTGTACCTTCCATGAACTCTACTTGGTTTACGCAAATGTACTAAACCAATATAAGAACAATGCATGTAAGTAAAACCCAAAAACTTTTACAAACATATATATACATTCCAAACAAGGCAAACAACACACATATCAACAACCAGTCAAGTCAAGTACAGTCAAGTCAAGTACAAACATAGAAAATCCACCAGGAATGGCCTTATCAAAAGAATATACACGTAGCTAATCCAAACGTACAAAACGATTAGCTAAGGCTCTTTTCCCTATCCGCCCTATATACAGAAAATAAAACTATCCCAAAAACCCTAGAAGTCGTGACCTAGTCCGTCGACGGGCTAGTAGACCCACCCGACGGGATGGATCCAACCCCAGCCTCGGGCCCCGTACACGAGTCCTCGCCGCTCACTCCCTCGACCACGTCGGCGCAGAGGTTTAGGATCGATGCGGCTCGAACCTTAACCTTTCGAGCTCGCTTAGTCTCGCGCTCACGTGCTTCCCTAAGTTGAGTGCAGAGGTCATCAATCCTATCATCTACCTCAAGCACGTCGTACTCTAGCCCCTTAATGCGCTCAGCCTGTTTCTCATTGGCCGCCCTAAGCTGGGTCACCTCGGCCTCAAGCCTAGCATTATCTTCGGCCAACTCCTTACGCTCCTCAGCCACGGCCCACACTAAGGCGTTAGGGTAGGCGTACGTGTGACGACACTCGCAACGTCAGAGGCGGTTAGCCGGGCTCCAACGCACAACGGCCCCTCTTGGCCGAATCAGGTATGGGATCACTGGGAGCGCTCCACGAGGTCGCTCGCCCGGAGGGCTATCACTAGGCTCACCCCGTCCGTCCATCCTGCATCAAAAGAGTAAATCAATGTAAATAACCTTAAGGAACATACTTAACATAATCCTCAAGTCGAGCCTTTCTAACACGCCCAGGCCAATTCAAACCTAGGCTTTGATACCACCTGTGACAGCCCCACCTTCCCCTAAGGCGAACCAAAGGGGTTAGCGGACTGTCTGCCCAACTCTCGCCAGGACTAACGGTTCAGTTTAGAGCAATCTAATACGTTCCGGAACATACAAACGCGCTTAAACAAGTCACAATCACAAAATAAAATAAAATAAAAATAAAAATAAAAAAATGAAAATCGGAGCCGGCCATGAATAGTACCGGCCACGTCAGAATCCGGCCACACATCACGCAAACATACACATCTTGAAATTCAACATTTACATACCAAAATGGCAGACCAAATTATCCCATAAGTTTATACATGTACGGTTGCAAATTACAATTCAACGATGGGTTAGGTCAAAATGAGTTTAGGGTTTTGCCCAAAAGGAGCTATTCAAAGTATATATATACATAAGCTCAACTCGACAATCCATATTCATCGCCTTTCCAAAAGTATTCAATTTCCTGTAAGGAAAACAAAAGGGACAGAGTGAGCTTGTGAGAACCCGTAATTTGCATTTTCTAGGTTTTTACATTTTTCATGGCTTGTTTTCTGCATTTTCGTGATTAGGAAAAAATTCTAGATATTGTTAAAGAGCAGATATAGTTTTTAGATGATTTTTCTAGTATCGAATAGGTTTTGAGAAATTAAGAGTGTATACTGGATGTGGGACCCACTAGTGCGAAAAGTTCGGAAAAATTCGGCCAATTAGGTTAAGTTTTGAATACTGGAATTAAATTACCGGGTGTTATGAGATATTTAGAGGTTTCCAAGTGGATAGGTGTGAGAGAGACAAAAGTTAGGCAAACCATTAATGCAAGTGACATGTGTCACTTAGAGATTAAATTCTACTTTTGACTTACTATTCATGCTTTTACCATTTTAGCAAAATAACTCAAAAATTTGACCCAAAAAGTCCCACAAATATCAAGCTCATAGCCGGCCCTCATTAGAGAGAAAAGAAAAGAAAAGCTCTTCCAAAATTTGATCCAAACTTGCTCAATCTTCCACTCCTACCGTTTAATTTTGGTTTTGCTCCACAAAACTCCTCCACTTGGTGATTTTATATCTACAAAATGATTTTATATCATTTTAAAACTATCTTTGCTCATAAACTTTATCTGGGGAATTTTTCTAATAAAGAAATGTAGAAAAGGCGGGCGATTAAAAAAAAATAAACCCTAGAAAATTAGAAAATTTTCGGGTTCTCACTCTCATTCTTTCGGGGCGTCACAAACTCCCCTCCTTAAAAGAATGTCGTCCTCGACATTCCATCTTGTACCAATCAAGTCGAGATATCCCGCAAGAATCTCTCAAGCATTCCAAGCAGACACTAAGAGTCAAATCAAACCCACAGTCCGGCATCCTAAACTTCAAGCCTAGGATACACTACAGAGATCTGAAGCCTAAGCTCTGATACCAACTGTGACGGCCCCACCTTCCCCTAAGGCGAACCAGAGGGTTCGGCGGGCCGCCTGCCCAACTCTCGCCGGGACTCAGTCGCTCACTAAGTCCTCAAATAAATTACCATATAAATCCCGATTATAACTCAAATATACAAAACATGGTCCACAATTATATATCCAAGTCTCCAAAAATTACATGACACAAATGCAGCGGAAACTAATTCCCAACTATACATTAAATGATTCCAAATCCAAACTGTACAAGATATAAGCCATCCAACCACGTGAATAAGTACTACCAGCCTTCCTTTGCCACGAGCCCTGTGGAGGGGAATAAAAATATTTTTGGGATGAGCTAAAAGCTCAGCGAGTAACCAGTAAAATCAGTAATCAAATATATTTCACAATATTGCATTTCGATCCTTTCGAGGATGTCATGATTCAAAGAACAAATGTCCGTTTACTGCTCTCGTGAGCCATTGAAGTCATAGCACTTGAACACCCAACGTTCAAATAGATCATTTAACATTAACATTAACATTAACATTAAGAGGGAGCCCCTTTTTGAGCTCCGGAGCCATTTGCTCCAAGTAAACAGAGGTGGAGACGTTGGTGTCCAGCACAAGACTCCCCAAGAACTCATTGAAGCCAAACTCATATCATGAATTCACATGCAAGCACACATGAGATGCAGTCGAGTAAATAATGCAAGAAACATTTCATAAGAAGCTTTAACAATAGTTTGGGGTCACTCACCTCCATGGCTCAGGAACCATCCATCATATATCATTGTCTTGCTCAAATCCAAGTCTTAGTTCACAAACTCAATGCAAACAAGTCCTTTCAAAATGCGGACAGCACTTCCTCTTATCTTTCTTTACTTTTCCAGCCATCAAGGCTTCATTATTTCCTCATTCCAACCCAAAGGTACACACACAACAACAAGTTCATCCAATAACCATTCAGCAAGCTCCAAGTAGCTAGTACAAGTCAAGTTAGGGAAAAGTCCGGAAATGAAAGTTAAGCTCAAAACCAGAAAAACAGGTTTTGACGTCATTTTGCGGTAATGGCACCAAAGGCGCTACCATTGTCGGATGAAGGTGTAAGATACACAGTTTCGAAACTAAGAGACAGGGCTACAATATTGCAGAAGGTCACTCAACCCAGTTTCGAGTGTAACCAGGTCAAAAATGCAAGATACTATACCAGAATCACAAAAACAGATTCACAGAATGCATTCTAGCGGAAACATCATAACTCAGGCTCTCCAAGTCCAAGTCTAGAAATTCCAAAACCTGCTGAAAGCTAAGAAATAGGGCTACATTTCATCAGAATATCTCAACAACCAATTCGGAAGCATTCTCAACCAAAATAACCCATTACAGACGCACTTCTCAATTTCGGGTAAAACCAGAACAGCAATAGTAATTTCAACTTTTCTCATTCCATACTACTCCGATTGAACTGAAATTTTGTAAACACCTTTAAAATGTCATTCCCTACAACTTTCATGTTTTAAGCCAAGGCCAATTCGGCCTCTAACTAGGACATAAAAATTCGGACAGAATGTAGCTTCATGAACCCTAGGTTTTTCAATTTTCTTCCAAAACAGAAATTACTTGCAATCTTCCACTTTTTCCACCTTCTAGATGCCTTATATACCATTTCTAATCATCATAGATAGCCACTCAATCATGCTTATATTAAAACAGAAAATTCCCAAAAATAATAAAACTTCATCACTTCAACCAAAACCAAGATATAATCCATAAAAGTGCATCTTATACCACCACCAATCATGAATTGAACATCATTAGAGGAAGGAAAGTGGTTCTTCACAACTCACCTTAGCAATACAAGAGATAGAGCAATTAGTCACCTTAGCTTTCCAAACAACTCCACAAAACACCTCAAAACCACTTAGCAAAGAGATTTTATGGAATGATTTGGAGTTTTATTGGTTGGATTTGAAGATTGAGCAAGAAATAGAAGGAAAAAATTGAGAGCTTTTCTTTCTTTCTTGAGCAAGAACATTCGGCCAAGAAGCTTGCAAAATGAAGAGATTTTTGGTCAATTTCAATTAAATGGTAAAGTTATGAATAGTAGTCAAACTCAAGACTAAATCTTATGGTGACACTTGTCACCTTTAGGTTTAAAACTTATCTTTTTGTCTCTCCAATGCAAATATCTTAACACTTTGTAAAATAATATCACTTAATACAAAATTCCAACAAGTTGTCAAATTCCTGTGAATTTTAAAACCCGTAATTTGAAATATAAGCATACGATCCATTCTTTCATTAATCATATCATTATTAAATCACAACATATACACTGGTAACTAATTAGAAGTATATTTGATTAATACATAAGCAAATATTACACCCAACGCTTAGTACCTTAGATTAATGATATTAAAATATTTTATGATTTAAGTATATTTGAGATATATATTAACAAGTTCAATAAATTAGATTTTTAACAGTGTATCTTGCACCTTCATCCAACAATCGTAACGCCTTTGGTGCCATTACCGCAAAATGACGTCAAAATTGTTTTTCTGGTTTTGAGCTTAACTTTCATTTCCGGACTTTTCCCTAGCTTGACTTGTACTAGTACTACTTGGAGCTTGCTGAATGGCTATTGGATGAACTTGTTGTTGTGTGTGTACCTTTGGGACTGGTTGAGGAAATAATGAAGCCATGATGGCTGGAAAAGTTAGCAAATTCAGGATAACATATATATGTGAATTATATATTTACAACTTTACACCAAATTTTGATATATTCAGTACATGATACCAAATTCAGGATTGAACAACAAGTTCATCATGGCTTCATTTGTGCTCAAGTGATAAACTATAAAATTTCTATATATTATGTTAAAAATTTCTAATATTATTTTAATATTTAAATATTAATATATATTTAGTTACAACTTAAATATCATTTTGAATATTAAAGGGGTTTAGTTACATGTATAGTTGGGAATTGTTTCCGCTTCGCTTATGACATGTAATTTTTGGAGAATTTGATGTACTTAATGAATATAAATAAATTAATCTAATTGTGAATATAAATAAATTATATTGTGATATACATATAATAATTATAAAACTTTATATTAATTATTATATTGTGAATTATTATGTGGTTATATTATAATTGCTTATATAAATTATATATAACTAATAAAAGATATGGTTAAAATGTTTTCCATTTTTGACCATGAAATTTCATGATTTGACTTTGGAGGTCTTCATAATAAATGTATTTTTATGTCTTGGCTTCGAAACGCCATAATGACGTTTCGACCTAAACCCTAACTTGCGCACATATTTGTACATGGCTTGTGTATATGAGCAATTTTGAAACTAAAACCCTTGAACTTGTGGCTCAGGGTGACTTTTTATAAGAAAAATCAAGCTCCACCTATTATAATAATAGTAATACTATAATTAACAATTATACGATAAATTTAATAAAATAATTATTTTATAATAGTATTGGCACACTTATACACATAGTCAAGTTTGTGTGAATAATATTTTAATAGTATAAACTTAATGTGTAAATATTTATTATATAATATTAAACTAGTTTAATTAGTACAGATTTTTATTATTGAGCTTGGTTCACAAGCTCGGGTCACAAACTTGGTCCACATAATCGGTGAACCGGATTCACAAACTTGGTGACCTCAAACCAGGTTGGACTAACTTCGACCAATCCCTAACCGGCTCGAATAGTCCATCTAGGTCATGAGATCGGGCCCCAAACTCACAAACTTCACAAAATTTATGCAAAAGTCACCCCGAGCCACAAGCTCAAGGGGTTTAGTTCCAAAATGATTCATTTACATTAGAAATAATTACTATAATGTGATATTTAATATAATAAATCATGGTTTGGTATTATTACAACTGTGACTTTTATATATTATTATAATAATAAATATTATAACTATATTTTCATTAGTTAAATATTAATATATTATTATTAGCAATTCCAGCTAAATTGCTTCCGAATTGGTTGTTGAGGTCTTCTAATGAAATGTAGCCCTGTTTCTTAACTTTCATCAGGCTTTGGAATTTCTGGATTTGGACTTGGAGAGCCTGAGTTATGATGTTTCCGCTAGAATACGTTCTGTGAATCTGTTTTTATGATTCTGGTATAGTATCTTTCATTTATATTATATTAATAACCCTCGTCAACAAATAATATTATATTAAAATATAATATAATTTATTAATATATATAAATTATAATATTATTAAACTTATATTATAATATATAACTAATTAATACACTAATAAATACTAATTACAAAATTTATTTAAGATAATATTATAATTTATAATATTATATTATAGTGATATAAATATTAATAATTATTATAATTTGTATATATTAATATATAATTATTTGTATATTATATATTATAATATTAATTAGTTAATATAAATATATAGTTAAATATTATAATATATCCATAAATATTTTATTATATTATAATAACTAATATTATATACTATTGTAATAATTAATATTTATAGTTTATTATATTAATATATTATAATACCAGCTATTATAATAATAATATTATACTATTATAATATATAATATATATATTAATTATATATTAATATAATATTTATATATTATAATTATTAATTATTATTATACAGATATATATTTAATAATTTATATATTAATATATTAATATTAATGATAATATTAGTTTAAATAATATAATATATTGTATAATTAATTTATAATACTAATATTATTAAATAATATTATATAAAAATATTAATATTAATTAGTATTAATGTAATATTATTATATAACATAAAATATGGATATTTATTATTAAATATTATATATTAATAATAGTATAATAATATTAATACAAATAATTTGTATTAATCATATTATAATATTATTAATAATTTATAATATATTATAATAAATATAATACTTATAATAATATTTTAATAACTATTAATACACCAAAACATGGAGTTAAAGAGGAAATACGAAGAGATTTCCAAGGAGACTGTAGCAATGGCACAAAGCAATACTTCTATGGGGGTTCCAGAGGAAGCTCAAAAGATATGAATTGTAAGGCCACAACTGAAGATCTTCCATGTAAAGAAAAAGGGTAAAACTGGTAGATCACTTGCTAAGATATTTATAATATTATTATACTTATATTATATAATATTTATCCATAATTATATATTATAATATTATAATTTAATATATTATAATATATTATAATAGTATATTATAATATAAAATATGTTATATAATATTATATATTATAATTATAATTTATTATTAATATAATTAATAATATTTGATACATATGCATGTATATTATATATACATAATATTTAAATATTATATTAAATATTAATATATTATAATAATGTATTATTATATATATTATAATATTTTATTGGTTACTCGCTTAGTTTCTAACTCACCCCAAAAATATTTTATTCCCTTCCACAGGGCTCAAGGCGAAGGAAGGACTTGTAGTACTTGTGCACGTGTCTGGATGGCCTATGTTTTATACAATTTGGATTTGAAAATCATTTTATGTATAGTTGAGAATTGTTTATATATAAAATTATACTAAGTTATAATATTATTATAATAATATATTATAAATTATACTAATATTATATTATATTATAAATATATTAATATACTAATAATATAAAATATACTCTCCAGGATTAATAATAATATATTATATATTATACTATATCATATTATTATAATAATATTTAACTATAATATATTAATAATATAATTATAAGCTAATATTTATTAGTAATTATAATATATTAGTTAATATATAAAATCATATTATAATATTATTATAACATATAATAGTTATATATTACTAATAAATATATTATAATATATTATATATTATACATTATTATATTAAATAATTTATATAATATATAATATTAAATAATTTATATAATATATAATATTAACTTATTTTATATATGTATATATTATATATAATTATATATTAGTTTAATAATATTAATATAATATTATAATTTAAACTTATTATATTATAATTAATATTATAATTAATATATATTAATATAGTGTAATAATATATACTATATATTATATTAATATTATAATTAATATTATAGTTAAGTTTAATATTATATTAATAATATTATAATATAATAAATTAATATCATATAAATTAATATTATTTAGTCACGTATATATTATATAATAAATTATTAATACTCGTTCTCTTGTCTGTTCATATGCCAATTTTGGTGTCAATCTGAATCTGTATCTGTATCTGTGACCTATGAGCTCAAATCCTGTGGCTAAGTTATTCGAGTCGGGCCGGCAAGGGCCTGGACGATTAGATAACGAACCACGGTAGTCTGTTTTAGGATCTTTGGGTATTGAAACCCTTGATTCCGGTATACTCGAGTTTACCATTTCTGTTTCTGTTGAGGTGAGCGGGCCCGGTAAAGGGGTGTTTGGTGGACGGAATTTGGTGTAAAGTGGGGTCTACGGACGTGTTGGTTCTATATACGTTGACGGAGAGTCAACCGGTTTGGATCAAGTACTGCGCTGGAAAGCTGGCTCCTGAGAGCCACCTGTATCCTTCCTATTTGAGTTCTTGTGTTTACCTGTCTTACTTTATAGCGAGCATGTGTATCTGGTTTGTATAACGTGAAATACCTGATTTTTCTGCTACATGTTTGGTACCTCATTGAGCGTAAGCTCACCCCCTCCTCGTTATCTTTGTTTTCCTTACAGGAACCTCTTTTGGAAATCATGATTTTGAGAAGCGAGTTGAGCTAGTTAGAAACTCTTTTGTTCTTTTGTATAGCTCCTCGAGAATGAGCAAACCCTAAATGTATTTCGTTTCACTGGTTCCATTTGAATTGTAAACCTAGTGACACGTATATATGAAAGCGTTTTCCCCATGTTTAAGCTTGGCGGTCTTCAATCGCTCATTTCTTTTGGGTCCTCTCGCGTAATATCAGATTTGTGTGATTCGACTCCGTAGTTCTGGCGAGAGCTGGCAGGCGGTCCGCTGAACCCTTTGGTTCGCCTTAGTAAACTAATATATATTAAACTAATATTATTATATAAAATTATATAATATTATAATATTATAATATTATTAACTGTGACGGCCCCACCTTCCCCTAAGGCGAACCAGAGGGTTCGGCGGGTCGCCTGCCCGGCTCTCGCCGGGACTCAGTCGCTCACTACATTCCTCAAACAGATTACAATATAAATCTCAAAAATTACATCAAATTCTGCAATAATTACATAAACGAATATATCAAGTTATACAAACCACGAGTACCAGAAGTACCCTAGAAAAGCTGATAACTCTAACCACCATGACAAATATATACAACTTACTAGTCCACTTCTAACAAGTACAAGTTCAACTTATCTAAACACCTTCCCGAGCGATCCCCGCGTCGGCCCCCTGCTAAGGAAAACAAATAGAATGGGGTAAGCTATATGCTTAGTGAGTAACCAGGGGTAAAAATATAGTTTTTACATGTCAACATTTGACCAGTAAGAGCAAAGCAAAAGCAGAAAAGTAACACCACATAGTAAGGATACGGGTGGCTCCCAAGCCAACTCTTTTGTCGAGTTTGATCACTGGTTGACCCTTAAGATCCTGAGCTACACAGCTCACTTCTCTTGCCCAAGTCACGAGCAATAAATGCTCTCAAGCAATAAATGCTCTGGTTCAAGCAATAAATGCTCTCAAGCAATAAATGCTCTGGTTCAAGCAATAAATGCTCTGCAAATATTCACAAGCCATGAATGCTCTATAACAAATCATAAAAATCATATTTCACAGGTATGAATAGCAACTAATGGGGTTTAGATCGAGTGCGATAAAGTACACCCTCGCCTAAGTGCCCATTCATAGTAAACTCATTTTTTGTATTGAGTTACACAGAAATCCTAATCACTCACCTAAAGAGCAAGTATAACGAGAGAAAGTACGGAAATGAATTCAAGTCGCCAGCTAGTGGGCCCCACCGGCTCCGTCTAGCCCGCCTTCGCCTGTAGCAGAAGGTTGAGCCATATCATCACACAAACAAGTACTAAAGGACGCAAATTAAACAAAACGGCAAAATTGGCACATGCACGCGTGCGGAAACGGCAACGGAAACGGCTAGATTTGGCATCAAAAACCGTTTTGATCAAAAGTTAGGCTGGGAATGTCGGATCAAAGTGGGTGAGACACCGCTTCGAAGCTATGAGGAAGGGCTACCATTCTCATGAAGACACCTTAATCTAGATCTGAATGGAAGCAGGTCGAAATTATGGAAAACAGTACCAGAAATTTACGTGTTCGGGTGACGAACAGGGTTTGTTTGCTGGGCCATAACTCACAGCTCACAAATCCAAATCAAGAAATTCCAAAGGCGTTGGAAAGCTAGGACATAAGGCTATAACTTTAACGTTTGGATCAAAAGCTGAATCAATACAGAGCATGGAAAAAAATGGGTCCAAACATTCCTGTCAGAACTGTCCAAATTCGAAGGCAGTTCTGACAACCGATCTTGTTTTGGTCACAACTGGAGCTACGGGACTCGGATTTGGATGAACTTTATACCGTTTCGAAACTGAAACCAAGATCTATATTTCTTATGAAGGGGTCAACACCCAGATCGTACGTTATCAAAACAGACAAAACAGGGCAGAAGCTAAATGCAGAACGTACGTAAATTCCAGGGTACAAAATAGGTGCGAGTGTTTTGGCTATAACTCGGGCTACCTCAGTCCAAATCAAGTGATTCCAAAACCATACGAAATATAAAAAACAGGGCTATATTTCATCAGAAGGCCTCAACAACCAATTCGGAAGCATTCCTGACCAAAACAACCAATTATAGAAGCAATTCTCCAATTCGGGTAAAACCAGGACAGCAATAGTAATTTCAAATTTTCTCATTCTACACTACTCCGATTGACCTAAAATTTTGTAGGCACCTCTAAAATGTCATTCCCTACAACTTTTATGTTTTAAGTCAAGGCCAATTTGGCCTCTAACTAGGAGCTATAAAACCGGACAGAATGTAGCTTCATGAACCCTAGGTTTTTCCATTTTCTTCCAAAACAGAAATTACTTGCAATCTTCCACTTTTTCCACCTTCTAGATGCCTTATATACCATTTCCAATCATCATACAAAGCCACAACATATGAATCATAGTAAATCAGAAAATTCATGATTAAATAGAAAATGTCATCAATCTTCACCATAAGTCATGAAATCATCCAAAAAATCACTTGTTCAACTACCACACCTACTAATTTCATCTCATAACCAACAAGGAAACAATTTCTTAACCACTTACCTTACAAACACTAGATACAAGGTAGATGAGAGTCTCTCCCTCCAAACAAAAACCACCAAGCACTTCAATCACTCCTAGTAAGTAAGTTTTATGAAGGAATTTGAGAAATAAATGGTTGGATTACAAGATTTGGGCAAGAAAAGGGAGCAAAAATTGAAGAGCTCTCTTTCTTTTCTCTCTATAGTTGGCCGACCAAGAAGGTGAAAATGAAAGACAAATTTTGGTCAAAATTGGTTTAGTAAAGGTAAAGAAAGACTAGTCAAATGCCAAGCTCCAATCACAAGGCAACATGTGTCCATTCCAAGCTTATCTCATTTCTTTTTGTCTCTCCAATACAAATATCTTAACACTTTGTAAAATAATATCACTTAATACAAATTTTCAACAAGTTGTCAAAAATATAATGCATTTACCGCACTAGCGGGTCCCACGTCCAAAATACGCTCTTAGTTTCTCAAAAACTAACTGATACTAGAAAAATCATTTTAAAGCTATCTTTGCTCATAAACTTTATCTGGGGAATTTTTCTAAGAAAGAAAATGTAGAAAAGGCGGGCAATTAAATAAAATAAACCCTAGAAAATTAGAAAATTTTCGGGTTCTCACTCCCATTCTTTTCGGGGCGTCACAAACTCCCCCTCTTAAAAGAATTTCGTCCTCGAAATTCATACCTTTGGTGTTCCTGATCGGCCTAGAAATGTTTCCCCTCGTCCCTGATTTATTTCCTCCCCTCGACTTCTGAGGGCACTGAGCAACTAGGTGTTCATTGCTACCACATCGGAAACATCACCGATTTTTCTCTTTCTTCCAACAGGTATCTTCCGTATGGTTAGTGGCCCCACAAACATCACATACTCTTCTGGTTCCCAACATTGATTCCCCATGTGAGACACCACTTTGGGGCCCTTTTCCTGCCTGATCTTCCTTTGTTAGTAAATATAGTACAAAAATTATAAATTTGATGTACAGGCCTATAATATTATATTATATAATTTAATAGTATATACTATATATGCTAATAGTATATAACAAATACCGTGGTATGAGCTAAAAGCCCAGTGAGGTTCCAAATAGAAAATTGACCATTATTTATAAGTACAAGTTTTCGATATAGCAAAGTAACGAGCATGAAACGGTGCGATAAGAAAACTATCTATTGCATTAAATGCTCTGTCTATTAATCATGATTAAAGCAAATGGTGTAATTATAAATTATTATTATATTATAATGAACCACTATTATATATAATAATAGTATACATATTATAATATTTTTGTAAAATATGTATAATAGTGGTTTTAATATATGCAAATATATTATACTAATAAATTATAATAATATTAATAACTAATATATTATAATTATATAAATAATATAATATAATATAATATTTATAATAATTATTATTAAATAATATGTTTAGGATATAATATACTATTAATAATCATAATATTTATAATATATAATACTATTTAATTTACTATAGTATAATTATTAAATATTTATTATATTAATATATAAATATAAATATTAAATATATATTATTTATATTAGTATATTAAATAAAATATTAGTGTACTATATTTTATAAATTTGATAATATATAACTAATATAAATTATTATAATTTATATTATAATAATAAAATATATATAATAAATTATAATTTATACAAATTATAATAGTTACATAATATTTATATATTATAATTATTAATTATTATTATACAGATATATATTTAATAATTTATATATTAATATATTAATATTAATGATAATATTAGTTTAAACAATATAATATATTGTATAATTAATTTATAATACTAATATTATTAAATAATATTATATTAATATATTAATATTAATTAGTATTAATATAATATTATTATATAACATAAAATATGGATATTTATTATTAAATATTATATATTAATAATATTAGTTTATACTAATATACTATTATAATAATTATAATTTATTACCAACTGTGACAGTTCTCAGGGTCACATCACGGGGTACCTATCAGCTTGCCACCCGCACGCGGGCATCCCCTACAGAGAGTTTCGCTTCGTGACTTTTCACGAACGAGAGGCTCGAGACTTTTCCAGACGAAGGACTTAAAGTCCCAACTGTCGGCATATGGCTCTGATACCAACTGTGACAGTTCTCAGGGTCACATCACGGGGTACCTATCAAACATATTATAATTTAAAATATATATAATAAATTATAATTTATACAATATAGTACACTATATTTTGAAACATAACTCAACAATATATATGATTGGTGAACTCAATATATATTTTGAAACATAACTCAACAATATATATGAGGGGTGTTTGGTGAACGGGATTCGGTGTAATGCTAGTATTATGATAATATAATAATATTATTAATAATATTAGTATTAGTATGATAAATTATATATTATATTATTTATTAATATTAGTATGATAAATTAATTATACAATATATTATATTATTTAAACTAATATTATCATTAATATTAATATATTAATATATAAATTATTAAATATGTATCTGTATAATAATAATTAATAATTATAATATATTATAAATATTATTATATATTTAAATATGCTAGTATTATATTAATATAATAGTATATTATATTATTTTAATATATAAATTATATAATATATTATAATTATATTATAATATAATATTATAAATATTATAATTTAATTATGATTATTAGTTACAATAATAACATAAATAATTTGTTAAATAATTATATAATCTAAGATTATTATATTATCATAATACTTATTATAATATTATATAATTATTATATTCAATATATTAATTATATATATATTATTAATAAAACATAATATATAAATATGATATAATATTTAGATTATTATATTAGTGTACAATAAAATAATATATAATGTATAAAATTATTTAACAATTATTAATATATAATTGTATAATATTATAAATATTATATATTTATTATGTTTATTAAATAATATATAAATTATATTATATAGTTGGCTCGGGGTGACTTTTGAATAAATTTTGTAGATTAAAAATTTTGTATATATAAATTTTGTACAAGATTATTTTGTAGATTATTGGAATTTGATGTGAGGTGCTATGTTTCATAAAACATATTTGTATGTTAAAATCATCCAAATCTCCAATGCCTCTTATGTCCTGAATATATCTACAAAATTTCCGGTCAAACGGATCTGTGTAGCTCGAGTTATAACCAAAACACTCGCACCTGTTTTGTACCCTGAAATTGTGTACGTTTTGAATTTCAGTCTCTGACCGTGCATTTTTCGGTTTTGATCCTGTATGATCTGGGTGTCGACTCTTTCATAAGAAATGTAGATCTTGGTTTTAACTTCGAAACGGTATAAAGTGCGTCAAATTCCGAGTTCCGTAGCTTCCGTTATGACCAAAACAAGATTGATAGTCAGAACTGCCTTTGATCTGGACAGTTCTGACGGGTACTTTGGCACTCAATTTTCGTTCTGTTCTGAATGGATTCAGGTCTTGACCAAAACATCAAAGTTTTAGCCTTATGTCTCAGCTTTCAAATGCCTTTGGAATTTTCTGATTTCGATTTGTGAGCTGGGAGTTATGGTCCAGCCAACATACCCTGTTCGTCACTCTAAAGTGCGAATTTCTTGAACGATTTTCCATACTTTCGACCTATTTCTGTTCAGATCCGGACTTAGGTGTCTTCATGAAAATAGTAGCCCTTCCTCTTAGCTTCGCAACGGTACCTCATGTACCTTGATCCGACATTCCTAGGCTAAATTTTGATCAAAACGGTTTGAGAAGGCAGATTTGACCATTTCCGTTTGCCGTTCCGCGCGGGCGCGTGCACCCGTTTTGCCGTTTCCGCACTTGCATGTGCCGATTTTGCCATTTTTGCTTGTTTTAAGTATGTTAGTAGCCGTTTGTGATATATTGTGACACAATCTTCAATTTCAGAAGTTGGTGAGCTAGGTGGAGCCGGTGGGGCCTGCTAGCTACTCCTCGCGGCACGAATTTCGTACTTTTGCTCTTTTGTTCGTTGTGTAAGTATTCAGGCCACTCTTATGTGTTAGTTGTTTATGTGTTTTGATATGTATGAAAAGGGTACCTAGGCGAGGGTGTACTTTATCGCACTCGACCTAAACCCTAATTTACGCACACATTTGTATATGGCATATGTATATGAATCATTTTGGAACTAAACCCCTTGAGCTTGTGGCTCGGGGTGACTTTTGAATAATTTTGTGAAGTTTGTGAGTTTGGGGTTGATCTTCCGACCGAGATGGACTATTTGAGCCGGTCAGGGCTTGGTCGAAGTCAGTCCAACTTAGTCTGAGGTCACCAAGTTTGTGAATCCGGTTCACTGAGAATGTGGACCAAGTTTATGACCCGAGCTTGTGATTCAATCTCAAGTTTGTGATTTCGTTCGCCCGGACAAGTTTGTGAGGTGACTGGGCAGTGAGGGTTATAAGGTGTTCGGTGGGTGTACAAGTGAAGTTTCTACGGACCTTATTTATGGTCGACGGAGTGTCGACAGGAGATCACGCATGGCAAATGACTTGGCTTTGGAGCCACCTGTATCCTTTTCTGCTTTTGCTTTACTCTTACTGTGCAATTGTTGTTACGTGAGATTTACGCTTTTGCCCCTGTTTACTTACTAAGCATATAGCTTACCCCTTTCCTTTTGTTTTCCTTAGCAGGGGCCGACGCGGGGACTTTTGACACATACACTAGTATAGTTAGGTTTGATTGTAACAGTCGGACAGTTAGGATGTTTGTTTCTGTTTTGGTGGTTTGTATAAGAACCCTCCATAGGGTCTACCTTCTGCTGGTTGTTATTCTAATGTATTAGAGTGGTTTGACTCGATACTTTTGAAGATGTAAATAGAACTCTTTTGGCGTTAGATATCTTGTGAATAGTATGCTGTAG
This sequence comes from Coffea arabica, assembly GCF_036785885.1. Taxonomy (NCBI): domain Eukaryota; kingdom Viridiplantae; phylum Streptophyta; class Magnoliopsida; order Gentianales; family Rubiaceae; genus Coffea; species Coffea arabica. The sequence goes on from NC_092313.1 coordinate 41,354,763, forward strand.
GTTTCTTTAATTTTATTGTTTTAAAATTTTGAGTCCCGGCGAGAGCTGGGCAGGCGGCCCGCCGAACCCTTTGGTTCGCCTTAGGGGGAGGTGGGGCCGTCACAGAGCTTACGCCCGGTGGTATACTATCACTCAAGCAACCAAGTCATATAGGCATAAAGCGGTCAAGAAAGAAATAAACCAAGATCACACATTAACAAGATGGGTAAAAGGATACGGACGGCTCTCAAGAGCCCCTTTCCTCGCTCGTATACTTGATCGGACTTCGTTGACCCTCCGTCAAGGTTTACAAAGTAACCATCCGTAGGCTCCACTTTACTTCCATTCCTTCCACCCAACATACCCCTACCGGGCACGAACTCCAAACAGTAGAAATTTGGTAATACTCGAGTATACCGGAATCAAGAGTCTCACTACTACAATTTCATGTATAAAACTAGTGAAATTCTCCAAGAATTACTCTAGCTAAAACGCTCCATTTTTAGAGTTCAAGCTCATGGAAATCAAGGGAATAAGACTAGGGATTGAAATCCATTTCTCAAGTATGAAATGAGATGCCATTAACCAAAAAAGTAGGCAACCAAGAAAACGCATCAAGAAAAGTTTAATACATTGGAAACCAAGATTCAAAGTGAAGGTCTAAAGTTCAAAGAGACCTTGTATCCATCCATGAAATCAAACTTAAAAATGAACTAACAATCTCAGAGGAAAAGTTGAGAGTTCTTAAAAGAGCATTTTGTTTGAAACTAGAAAATTCTAGCTTTGTGCGATACCACTTAGAAAAATCATATCTCGAGTTTCGTAAGTCCAAAAATTGGAAACTTTATACCGTTGGAAACTAGACTCAATGTTCTAAAACTCTCTAGAAGAAACTTTTTCCGGATTCAAATCCGAAGTCATTCAAATTTTAGCTCCAACTCACTGTTCCAGCAAGAACAGAGCAAAACAGTCTTGCATTTCAGTAAACTTTGGAAATTTGGAAAAATTTATAGAAATAGAATCAGCCCTTGAAATTTATACCACTGATAGAACTCCAAATCTTGTTTCAAACGCAATAAAAGGAACTCAATTTGGACCTTTCTACACCAAGATACAACAGTTTTAAGAAAGCTGATTTTTAGAACCTGGTTCACGAAATTTCCAGTTTTGGAGCACTTGACACAGTTTCAAAATCTGGTCATAACTAAAGCTACACAACTCAAAATTTAGCGTGGTTTGCTACAATGAAAACTAGATTCAAAATTCTAAAAATCACTAGAAGGAACTGTCTTAAAATTCATTTGGTAAGATAAGGGAAAACGAGCTACAAACTGCAGCTACACTTGTTTCTCGGATGAAAACAGTGAGGAAAATCAGTCAATTTTTCTGGTTCACTACGGCTCATAGAAAACGAATTAGAAGGTATATTTTATACCAATGGAAAGCCCTCGGAGTCTAGTTTCATATGCCACAAACAAAACTTGATTTCGAGTCCTGGACGAAGAGTTATGGACTGAAACGTACACACTGGTTTGGTGTCCTGGTCAGCAGTTTTCCAGATTTTCTTCCTCACTTTAACCCAACTTTCACTCAACCAAATAAGATGCTTTTAAGGAGATAATTTACACATATAAAACCAACATATAACAAGTATTTTGGAATCAAAATAATCACAAAATTAGAAATTAAAATGAAGGAAATAACCAGCAGAAATTCGGACAGCATGCTCCCTTTTCTCTCTTCAACTTTTCTTTTCAACTCTCAACCAAAACCAAGTTACCGTAACTCATCAAAACAGCAACTAAACAAGCAATTCCTCAAGGCCACTACATAAGAAGCCACCTCAAGACATCTACCTAGAGTCAAGGTTCAATGAACCCATCAACAACCCAAGCTTAGCTAATTAAAACTAACTAAACTAACCATAAGTTGGAGGAAAAAAAATGAGAGCTTTGGAGTGTTACTTCACTTCCAAGAGATGAAGACCAAACCACTAGTGTTTAAGCTCTAAACGACCAAGGTTCCTTCCTCCTTCAAGTTTCCCTTCAAGCTTGAGTGATATTCCAAGGAAGTGAACAAGATTGGAGTGTGTTTTTGGAGCAAAAATGAAAGAAAAGCTAGCTGAAATTTTTGTAAGAAAAGGAGCAAGAGTGGCCGGCCAAAGAGGGGAGGGAAAGAGAGGGTTTGTGTGAGTTGTTGGTGAGGTGATGGAATGACAAGGAAGAAATGACATAAAGGTGCTTTTGGTGTAAAAAGTCAACAAATGAATAGTAGGCCATTAGTGCTCCTAATTGAGCTTAATTTAACTCACTCACCTCAATTAACTTTTCTTAGTCTACTCTTGATCACCCTTAATTCTCCAAGACCACTGCACTCTCGGATCGAATTTTGCCTCGAAAAACGTGTATTCACTATTTCTCACTAAACGAGCCGCAGAAAAATTAAATTCACTAGCAACCGTTTTAAAAGTATAAAATGAGACATTGTTCCTTGCAAATGCAATTAAAATGGATGAACTAATTAATTGGAGTAAACGGATAAATAAATAATTAAATAAACTAGTAAAATCAAATAAAAGTAAGTAAAATAAAATTTGGATCCTCACACAATCTCATCATCTGATCATGTACTAAAGCAATCTGATTATGTCTTCTGTGATCCAGGATCACGTACAAGGAAATGTGTCAGTGGTTGTTTCAATTCAGGGGAGTAATCCAAGTCCTCCCGAACAAGATGCAGCTATCAATGTGCAAGTTAATTTGCAGGCTAGCACAAGTACTTCTACCAAGAGAGTAAGCATTATAATGTCATACATTGTTGCTGCAAAATTCAGAACTAGTAAATTATTGGCGTCATTTATAGCTTTACTGCAAAGAGTTTAAATTCGTTCTTTTCTGATGTAGAAAGGAAGGCCTTCAATGAAAACCAATGCTGCTGTGAACAAGCAAGGTACAAGTCCCTTTGCACCAATTGCTCAAGCTACTCCAAATGGTGGATCTCAAGCTGAAACTTCTGTTAGCATCAATATTGCTGCAACAGTGGTCTCTAACGTTGTTACCAGCAGTTTCTCTATGGTGTTTTGAGAGTGCTAAACGTTCCCTGCAATCCTTGCTTTTGGTATCTGAAGTAGTTTAAGTACTAGTGTTCTTAGTTCCCAACAATACTGAGGCAATGTTAGCTTTTGTGGACACTTTTTTGATAAGTGGTGCAATGTGGTGTTGATTTATATTTCCTGCCACTTATGGTGCTATTTGACTAATCTTAGAACTACTTGTGTATAGTTTTGCGCATTGCAATCCTCAGCAGCTAAACAACTAGTTGTAGATGGTGTTTTTTTCACAATTGGATTGCAATATAAGGTTTAGATATCATGTTACCACTTATGGTGCTATTTGACTAATCTTAGAACTACTTGTGTATAGTTTTGCGCATTGCAATCCTCAGCAGCTAAACAACTAGTTGTAGATGGTGTTTTTTTTTTTTCACAATTGGATTGCAATATAAGGTTTAGATATCATGTTACTAGACTGATCCAATGTAGTATCATGGACTACGTAATTAGTTATGCATGTCTATATTGCCAAAATCTTTGATAATTAGTTAGAACATTCTTTTTATTACACTTTTATCCCCTCACCTTCTAAATTAATATCATGTGCCTATTTGTTTCTATTTTTATCTTCTAAAATTCACTAGTCATCTTGGACTGTGGGTAAAAGTGGAACAAAAATAAAGTCTCCCTCCTAAAATTCATTTTTTACTACTCTTTTCAAATACAGTGGCTGACAATGATACCAAAGTTGTCATTCCAGGGGTGCTAGGTGTGATTTCGAAAACATTGAGGGTGCTAGGTGTGATTAAAAGAAATCTCAGGAGAGGCTTCTGATATTAACCCATATTACAATTACAGCTTATAATGTTACCAGTGAAAGGTAATTGCCAGAGATTAAAAAAATAGTAGGAAAACCAAAATTGTTAGAAATTAAGGAAGCAAAAAAGTGAGAACATGTTGAGAAACAAATACTAGAAAGCACTTTTACCTGAGAGGATGAGAATGATCATTGCAAAATAAATAGTTTAAGTTATACTGAGCTTAGTATTTTAAGAAAACTGCATATACACTCTGCAAGTAGATTCTTTGCTTCCTTAGAGCCATGAGCAGTTAAGCACAACAGTAATGTTGCCCGTCTGATCGATCTTTTGCAAGTATGAGAAAAAGAACAAGAACTTTATAGAAAAATGTCATCAGTATTGGTTGGAGCCAGCTTGAAGTCCTTCAATTCCACTTGTCTTAGGAGGCACCAAGTGGATGCGACCGAGATTTACAGAAAAATTTTCTATATTCCCTAAAAGTAACGAGCTTTGTCAAAGAAATTACAAGGATGGTACATACTTCATATCCTCCAGTTTTCCAAAATAATTCTAGAATAAAGTCTTCATATGCTCTTTTCTCCCAACTGGAGATGGCAAAATGAACGGTGGGATCTGCTTGGGTTTGAAATGGAACCGAGTACTATGGGTTAGACCCAATTTTACCCGTATGTGTTCTGAGACTAATTTGGGCGGGATCATTTTAGAATGGATTTAAATTAATCTTGTCTAATATCCAAATCTATTTCTTCTATTCTATTTTCCTTTAATTCGTTTTTTATTTTTATATAACTTTTATATTTTTGATTCATTAAATTTCGTTTGATCTTATTGTGAATTTATATTTTTCTGAATTCTTTTTTCCTTAAATTTTCTTTTATTTATTTTCTATGTATATATATATTTTTTAATCTTTGATTTCCAATGTTGCTAAATTTTAATTGAGAAAAAATAAGTCCTAAGAAAACTTGAAAAGACTTGTATATATGATTATAAAGAAATGCCATTATATAGGCTTTGTATTTTTGCTACTGGAGTTTGTGGAAAAACATGGCTAGTTAAATTAGTTGTAACCCAACAACAAGGCACAAGGACGAAATTTTAGTTGCTTTAAAACTTTTCACATATGCACCAGAGGCACATCAACCTGAATGCTTTAACCTGAACAAGAAAAAAATAACACAATTTCCTATATTTTATTTCACTTTAACGGCTAGCAATTTTTCAGAATCATTTTGTCAAGGTAACTAGATGGTTTAATTTAAAACTCAATCTAGAATTATTATCTTAATATTTTCCTTGCAATACAGAAAGAAATGAGAACAAGAAACAGGAGAATAGGATTTGAGGACAAACGAATTTCTAACCACATGACCCTACTTTATTCCCCACATCTTTAGCAACAACAACAACAAAGTTTATTCATTTAGAAGAAAGGAATTTTTGGTTAAATTAAATTTGTGTGAGATGTTTGGGCCCAATGAGTACCCAAGTATTTTCCAAAAATTCTTATCAATTGATGGATATAAATGGATTAGTCCCATTTCAAATCCAATTTCAAAATTATAATATCCATTCTGCACAAAGTCCCTTTGGACATGAGTAGTACAGATTGCCATCCCTACTCCCAACCACCCAAAACAAATAAAAAATAAAAAAAATCTTGAACTGCCCTAGTATTTTGGCACTCCACTGTAAGCCTATTATTCTCACCATCATAGAGTCAAAAAGATGCAAAGCGGAAAGTAACCCAATGGATAGAAAACAGCAGGATTTGCCTTCAAGACTTGTTTATGGTATGTTTAGAACAACAGAAAGAATAAACCAACTTACCAATTAACTACAGGTACAACGGAAGGGAAGAACGTACATGAGGAAGAAAGTTTTAGAAAAATACACATTTTACCATTACCAGCACAACATATATTTAAGCAGTCAAAACTGCAGCAATTACATCTCAGTGAAAACATATATAAAGAGACACATGCCGAAAAAAAATATAGTCAAGGTCTTTACTACATCCTTCAGCCAAAAGGCAGTGTCATGACTCTCTATCTAGCATCTCCTGGTTATTACCAAGTGTTGTGTTTCCAATCTGTGATCGTTTTGCTGTCAACAGAGAAGAATGAACAGAATTATCATCAAAATTGTACATAAATCCATCATATCAAGAGGCAAGCGCACAAACAATTAAAATTCTTTGAAGAAAGAATTAATCAACTTGGTATTGTCTCCTCAAAAATTTTAAATCCGGGTTTTTTGTCAACTTCACTTTCAGCATCTTTTCTTAACTACTCCATTCATCCATCACAATTTTTGTAAGCTTTTCAAATTTTTCATTGCTAGTTTAACTGAGTTAGCAGCTCAGGCATAACAGCATTATGTTGTTGGTCCAGTTAAAGAGAATGCCTTCAGAGACCAATAATTAAGATTAACTAACCCTCATTTACATGGTAATAAAAAACAATGACAAGCTGAAGTTTGTCATATAAACCTGGAAATACAGTGCAAATTCTATACTCACTTCGGAAAGATGATCCAGCAAGGCAAGTCAGCCTGGACTTTGTTTTAGCCTCAGCCAGTGGATCTGGTCGCCCCCGGTAAGCCATGCGAACATCCCAAACACGAATAACCCCGTCAGACGAAGCAGATGCTACTAGATACGGTTCATCCCCAGGAGCAGGACCTCTACTGTGGGAAAGCACAACAATACCTTTCACACGGGCTGAATGTGCATCTTCAATGCTATATGCAACTTTTCCCGAATTTGTATCCCAAGCGGTAATATTCCTATCCTCTCCACCAGTAAACAGAATCCCATCCTGGCAACCATCTCAATTAGCTTTCACATTTCAATAAAGAAACAATTGCAGTACTCCAGGAAGACAACTACCTCAAACAGATAAGATATACAAGTTTCACAAATAATGAAACGCACCATGCCAAATGGTCAACGGGTTAAAAAGAGTACTAATGATTGACTTCATTTAAATTGGAATTTTTCTCTAAAAAATAAGGAAATAAGCTGCACATGCTCTTGGCAAGTGCGTCAGCTGCCACAATTAGCCAAATGTCACCTAATCCCAGTTTTCTTGCAGCTGCTCTAATTTTTGGGGTGGATTCAGAAGATAAAGTAACTCAATGGCATGGTATTAAACACTAAATGATTAAGCCCATAAACTAGTCAATGAATATCAATCAATTCGGAGCTATACTATCTAGTTGTGACAACTCTTGTCAGGTACATTTTCTAAGATGCTTGAAGAACTGCTAGCATTGAGTCAAACAGGAGATTTTACTAAAGGAAATCAAAAAATAATAAAAAAAAATGCATCTCCAATGTATTGAGTACTTGCAATCTTTGTTTTTACTTGCCAAAGAGCTATTCTTTTAAGTCAATTATAGCTAGAATTACAACTTATTCAGCATCACAAGCATCAAGCTCTTTTCGGCTATATATGATGCAAACAAGGCAATCAATTTCATATACACACAAGGAGATTATATGCCAAGACAATTGAGAAGGCTATGGTTTCTTCCTAAAGGTGCAAGAGGACCCAATAAGGGAAATTGGGAAAAGACCAAAATTGATTCCTTCAGAGTTACGAAGCCAAACCACTTCTATCATAAACCAAATCACGATTACAAAGGCAACTCTCTCAGAGCAAAACTGAAAAGCCAAAACCCAATGATGTTCAACTGAACATCTGCATTGAAAGTCACTTCATGTTTTAAATCTCTGATTCTAAAAGTTTGTGTACATCTTTTATATCTTTTTTTCTTAAAATGAAGAACTCCTTTCAATTGCTTGCCCTGATCATTAATTTCCAGCACATTAGTTGCTTAAACTTGTACACCTTTTGATAAGATAATCTCATTGCATCACCACCTATATCTCACGTTAAAGTTACTACATAAGGAAGAAGAGAAGAACTTGTATCTCCTGTGACCCCCTTTACTTGTGGAGTTTATAAACATAGCATTTTCCAAGAAAATGCCTTCATTGAACTTTCTGATGAAACACATACATTTCCACATACTTATATACAATCTAAACACAAGTAGATCTTTGGCCTCTGCATGCATATCTCATGTCCTTGGAGTAGTCAAAAAGTGCATTACTAGGATTAAGGCCAAATTTTGGCATTCAAATCAAAACGTTATGCTAAACACCTAACTGGAAATTGGAATAGCTCCAACCATCAGCTACAGCCTAATGTGTGGCTTCATTTAACATTTCAGGCAGATCATACAAGCAGCAGTTTTTCCATCACCATTGATATATAACCAACCATAAGAAGAAATACCTCAGCTTTTCAACCAACCAAAAATGACTGTCAATTTAATAGGGGCAATGAAAAAGAGACCAAACAACCTTTCTACCACTAATAACCACATCATATAACTAAAACAAATACCCAAAAAAGGAAAAGCAAAATCAATTCACAAAATTGACAATTGCACGTGTCCAGTAATATCAAAACCAGGGGAAATGCTTACTGCTCCAGGAGCAGCACAAAGAACCCTTTTCTTGATATCCAATTCAGCAACTATCTTCGCGTCCTCTGACTCGTGGATATTAATTTTATCATCCAAAACCATAAAAAATTTCTCCCCACTCCCGCTAAACCTAACTATGGAAGCTTCTTTTCCCAGTCTGCAACAAAAACTCCTCCGTCCTCTCAGCAAATTCACCATAGCCAAGCACTCATCTCTCCCAACGGACAGCGCTAACGTCCCGGAAGGGTGAACAGAGAGATCATTCACCCCCTTTTTATGCACACTCTTGACAGTTTTCAAATGAACGAAAGGGTCCGCATCGTAGATGATGACGGCGCCGTCATCCGCGGCGGCAATGAGGTTCCGTGGGAGGGCGAGGGCGGAGGAAGGCGGGGTGAAGAAGCAGAGGGAGGTGATGCTGGAGGAGTAGTGGAGAGAGCCGATTTCAGAAGAGGTTGAGAGGTCATAGATTTTGATGGTGTCGTCGGAGCCTCCTGTCACTGCGGCCGAACCAGATACGGCGGCGCACTTAATTGGGGAGAGGTGACCGGGAAAGGAGAAGAGCGGGTTTAGAGAGAAAGATTGAGGGTGCTTTTGGGATTTCAGCTTGAATCCCCATAAGAAGCGCTCATAAGAGCCTGCTATTAGACTCATCTTCCTTCCTCCTGGGGTTTCGTGAGAGGGATGAGGAAGAGGAAAATAGCAGGTTTTATTTCTTTTCTTAAACCCTCGTGTTGACCGGTTTTGGTTAGGTCATGCCACTGACTTCAATATATGGTTCTTTAATTTTTTTTTTCTTTTTCTTTAATTTTTCTGGGTAAGTTCATCGGTTGTTTTATTTTTTATTTTTTGGGGCGAAGTTTATTGCTATCTTAGGTCTCAATCTCTGCGTCAAGGCCAAAATATCCAAACGTGTCAAAATTGAATCCAAATTTCTGTTAGAAACTTCCTTGACTTGTTTATAGCGGTTTCAACTTGATTTTTTTTCTTATTCCAAACTTATTAAACGTCTTTTCAAACAATATTTTCTGTACACATTTTAAAACTCTTTCAAGTCCTTTTTCTAAATTCTATGAGAACATACATAAAACACTAATTAAAATAATTAATATTGCATTTTCACCTCAAACCATGACTAGAATACAAAAATTCTAATAAAACCCTAAAATAAACTACTTTTACACGCAAATACGTAACAAATTAACTTAAACACATGTGCAAATAATATAAAATATGACACTTATCAAATGTTTCTCACCATATGATGTGAGCAGGGAGTCTCAAAGTTTTCAGCCATTTCTTCATTTAAGGGGTTGCTCAAGCTAGTCATTAGAATTATTTACTTAGTTGTTTTTTTTTTTGTTACATTCGGCCAGCTTTGCCGCTATTTGTGGTTCGAATTTAGTTAGTAGGTACTTTATGTTATTGTCGTAACTTTTCCAAGTTATTTTAGGAATTTTAAGGGTCGGCCAGCTTAAGGAAACTTGGGGGCTGAGAATTGTCATGTGTTTTCTTAGTTTGAGTAAGTTTCATGTCTTATAAACCCTATAAATAAGGTTAAATGTTTTTCAGCAATAACAAGTGGTATTTTCCAGAAAATTAACCTGAGAGAAAGCTCTCTTAGCTTTTCGAGCACGCCTAAGCACTTTAGAATTTTCTTGAGTGTTTGGTTTATCAATCAAGAAATGCACTTGATTGTAGCGCCATACTACCTTTTCTTGGGTTTGCTAGTTCGTTTTGTTGTAGGTCAAAATCATATTAACATTTGGAACCACGGAGATTAGAGGGGTCCGTATAGGAATTCCACCGCTCAAACTTGTGTTATTCACCAAAGATTTGGGACTTGTTAACGCAAATTTCGTTCCTTCAACGGAATTCATATCAATTGGGATCAAAGCTAGTTGGTGATTTTTTAGGTTATATCCCTTCATTTTTACTCACATTCATTAGTTCTTTTCGATTTTGTGTCATTCGCTGTTGTTTCTAGTGATCCGTTAGGGTTCTTGTTCATCACGTCTTAGAGTTTTGTGTCACATTAGAGTTCTTGTTGAAATTTGTCTGAAACTTTTAGTCGTTTGTTTCTTCTTGTTTCCATCCAGTTTTGAGTCAATTTGTGTTATTTATTCATGGTATTGTTCCAGTTAAAAAAAAAAAAAGTGAAGTCGTGTTAGGGTTTCTGAAGTTAACCTTGTTTTAGGATTTCTTGTTTTGTTATGTTACTTGTTCCTTTGTCCCGTGGCATTCTTTAATTTCTGGGGTCTTCAAAATCTGGCTTTATTTTTGTTGCATCCGAGTCAAAAAAAAAAATTCTGTCATCTTTTTTTGAAGAAACCCAAGAGTGTGATCCTAGCATTTCTTGTTCATGAAGTGGTGCAATTGGAATTACGAACTGACCTTGCTTCTTTCTTCGAATTTTGAGACAAAACTTGGGATTTTTTGAACTTCTTGATTGCTAAAGAAACAATCTTGAGTTTCTTGAGGTCTTAAGTTACCGTTTTTGAAGCCTTGTGAAACCCTAAATCCTTGTCTTGGGGAATTCAAAGAAACAAGTGAGCTGTTGGGGTCTAATCTTCGAAACTTTCTTTGTTTCTTAAATCCTTGAATCACCTTCTTAATTGTTTTGTGGGAATCTTGAAACTAGCTGGGGTTTTTGGGATCGAATCTTTGATCAATAAAAGCTGCAAAAATCCTACCTGCGCAAATCCTAGTGTTTATCGTTCAAGTTCTTGGCTGTTGTATCAAAAAAAATTATTACAGCCACGAATTTGATCCATAAAGTGACCAGAAAAAGGTGTTGGTTGTGTTTTTTGGAAGGTCAAAATTGGCTGGACAACCAAATAAAAAAAAAAGCCACAACAACTTTCCAAATCACAATCGGATTCCTTTTGTTAGAACAATCCGATAGTGAGTTGGCAAATTCTTTTGGAAATTCGTTGATTACATCCTATCTAATCCTTGTTTCATTGGGAAAAGGGGTTTATTTTCCATAATTATTCCAAGAATTCCAACTACAAGGCGGTTTCCTAATTGCTACACTACACACTAGCATCGGATCCTTCCTTTCCTAGTGTTCCAGTGTTGGATCAATAACCAGTTTTTGTGTCATTATTTCTAACTTATTTCCAGTAGTTTTTAGTCCTAATTTTGTCCTTAAATTCCAGATTATCAGGTGTCAAATTTCCAAATGCGGTCTTGTTCATTCTAGTCATTGTTGTGTCATTAATCAAGTAGTTGATTGAGTCATTTAAGCTAGTAATTTCTAGTGAATTTCCAGCTTCATTCTTGCTCCAAAACTCGAATTTTCCTCCTCAAAATTTCCAGAATTGTGTCATCTCTTGTTGCTACAAGGGAGAAATGCAACATAACGGGTATGAAAAACTAAAATTCGTAACATAATTTTCCTTCTTATAGGGGGATAATAGCATGTTAAGGTTAAGAAGTCATATTCGTCCATTTTTCATATTCGAAGGATGACTCTTCTAATCTTGGCAAATAAATGAACTAACCTATTTTTCTAATTAGCTAAATGAAATGCAAATTTAAATAATATGGTTTGCACATATAGGAACAAGGGAATAATATAGGAGGACATATCATGCAAATGAAAATAATCTAAAATAGCAAATATACATGAAAATGCAATAAATGTCACACAAAGTATGAATCTTGTGCATGGATGGCCTATGGGTCTAATATTGGACTAATCCATTTCTACAAGTCCTCACTAGCATTGGACTAGTGAAAAATCGGAGAGAAAAATTACAACTAGCGTTGAACTAGTGTGGTGACGTCATGCACTCATTTTAAATAAACAAAACATAGAGCATAATCAAAACAAATGAACACATAGAGCACATAAAGCACATAAGCATAATATTTAGATGCAAATCATAAGAAAAGCAAATAAAACACATGAGCATATAAACACACAAGCACATAAGATTTAACTATTACATTGGGAGTATTAACTACAATCTAAAAGGGGAAATAAAAGATAATAAATCTATTTAATTTATCTATTATATTTATCTAACTAATTACATTTCTTGCAAAAATAAAATCTATCTATTACGTTACCTATGTAATTACATTTCTTTCACAAAAAAATATAACATATCTATTACATTTTGGGCATTTAAATGCCCCCCAAATAATTATAAGGCTTAAATTAAATAAACAAACATAAAAATGAATAAAAATTAAAATAAATAAATAAATAAATAAATAAAAACACATCAAACACATAGGAGTTCATAGTTAAAATTTAGACAGTAATAGGGGTATAGACAGATAAATTTTATTTAATTTGTTTAGTCAAGATTTATTAAAATTAAATTGATCTTGATTAAGTTAAATTAAATCATAGAAGTCCATTATATTTTGGGCTGACAAATTGAGCCAATATTATATGGACTATTAAATCAAATTAAATTTGTGATGTCCATTTAAACTGAAGTGGATTAATTCATTTATTAATTCACAATGAACTATTTTAGTGGGCTTACTATGTAAGTCCAATTTAAATGGATTTCTTGAATTATAAGTCATCCAAAATGCTGGAAGGTTCTAGAGGGTTTTCTTGAGGACCTAACCTACATATTTTGGCTATAAATAGAGATCTTCTCTCAAAACAAAAGACATTGAAATTCCTAAATTTTAGAGAAACTCTATCAAATTTTCAAGAGTTTTCCCCTTAAATTCAAATCCAAATCAAGTTAAACAAATCTTCCTTCCATTCGTGTTGAAGATTTAAAGATTCTAATATTCAACGTCATCATCAAATCATTCGTTTTCAACGCCAAAATTATAGGAAACGCCCTCTTGGTCAGAAACCAACCCTTCTCGACCCTTTGATTGAAGTCATTTGAAAATAAGAATCAAGGATTAATTTCTTTGGTTCAAGAATTTTCAGAGATTGTAACCCTCTTATTATTTGATTTAATATATTTGATATTTATGCAAGTTTTTTTTTTTTGTCTTTTATTTAGGTAACGAAAGTTGTGCTTACAAATATTTGGTACACCCAGTGGGTTCATCTCTATGTCTCATCTCTTCCTTTTTACAAGTTGTTATTTCAAGACATCACTAATGGACTCAAAGAAGGAAAGTGTTGGCCTTGAAGATTCAATCTTTGTTGCTCCTACAAATAAAGAGGCACGATATGTTGGTCCCGTGACAAGGAGCAAGATTAATGCATTTGCGCAAAAAGTTAAAGAGGATGATGCTGCCATCCAAGAGGAGAATCTTGAAGTATTGCCTAGTGACGAGGATGACCACGACTCAAGTTTCAATGACTTAAGTGACTCAATTAGTTTTGTGGTGAAGCATGTGATGATGACCAACACTACAACTGTTGAAGATCAAATTTCTAATTTGACCAAGATTTTTGAAGGGCTGGCTATTCATGTGCAAAATTGAGATGCTAAGATTGCCAAATTAATGGACATGTTGGAATGCATAAGTGAGAATAGTCCAAACACACCTAAGCAGCAATTCAAGATGCAGGATGAGGTCGAAACATCTTCAAAATCTGAGGAAAAAGACGTTTCAAAGTCCCATTTGATGAAGGAGATTTCAGTCTCTCCTAATGGCACAATTCATGTTGACACTCTTAAGGAGTTCATTGAAGGCACAATAAAAAATAAACATGTTGGGGCCACTAAAGACATTCAAAACTTATGCCAAACCATACACTGCAAGAGTTTATGGTTAAAGATGTCTGACGGTTACCAACCTCCAAAGTTCCAACAGTTTGATGGCAAGGGCAATTCTAAACAACACATTGCACACTTTGTAAGGACGTGTAATGATGCTGGCACTGATGGCAATTTGCTTGTCAAGCAATTTGTTCGTTCATTAAAAGGTAATCTCTTTGATTGGTATACAGATCTTGAACCTGGTTCTATTGATAGTTGGGAACAGTTAGAGTAAGAATTTTTAAATCGCTTTTATAGTATGAAATGGATTGTTAGCATAACTGAACTTTCCAATGCATGACAATGGAAGGATGAACTAGTTGTCAATTTCATTGAGTGTTGGAGGACTCTAAGTCTAAATTGCAAAGATCAAATCTCTAAATCATTCGCGATCGAGATGTGTATCCAAGGCATGCATTAGGGACTCCACTACATTTTACAAGAAATACAAACCGAGACTTTTGATGAGTTATCAACAAAAACTCGCAAAATGGAGATTAATCTTGATGGGCAAGAGCCATTCATTTGTTATTGATTCTCATGAAATCATGGACAAGTCACAATCAAAGAATGGGGGCACGACTTCTACAAATTTTGAAGAATCCATGATAGCAAGTATTGTACCGATCAAAGCCTCTTCAAAGAAAAGAAGAAAAGTGACTCTAAAGTCCAGTCATTTACAAGAAGGTGGGGGCAAAAGAGAAACCTTCAAAGATATGCAAGAAAAATAGTATCCATTTAATGACTCTGATGTCCCAAGGATACTTGATGATCTTTTACAAGCGGAACTTATTGAGTTATCAAGGTCAAGGCATCCTGACCTTCGGGGATAAAAATAATGTATGCACGTATGAAGTGCTTCCTTCGAGGGGAGGGATTGAATACCATTAAATATGCATAAAGGCTCTACGGTAATTACCCCCTACTAAGATGTAAAGCGCGATATAAGTAAATAAATGAAAGTAAATAATCAAGCCATTCATCACATACGCGAAGAAAGGGAAACAAATACGATTGTGAAATGTAAAAGATCCTAAAAAGAAAAATTCAATCTAAAATATCCAAATATAATAAGCGAAATGGTTAGAAAAGGAAAAGATGACTAAACAAGTGCTCAGACTCAATAGTGATTCCCCAGTGGAGTCGCCAATCTGTTGCACCCCATTTTTTGTGATAAAAAGGTTTTTGTAAAAAATGTGTTTTTTCATTTAAAAAAAATAAGCAAAAAGGGGCATAAAATGGGGCCTTAAAAATGTGATAGTTTGGACCCAAAATTTAGTCTAAAAGGGGTTTTAGAAAAAGGAGTCGCCACTTGGTATCAAATTTAAGTATACCAAATCACCCAAAATATTTTTGACCAAAAATAAACTAAAACCCTTTTTGACAACTTTAGATCTTTGAAAATGAGAGAAATTGAGTTCGAACGTCATAATTAAAGAAAGGAGAGACAAAGGTTCGATCAGTTCAAACCTTAGGTACCCTTTTAATCTAGTCTAAGCGAGTTGCGAAGTTTAAGCAAAATTTTCCGAATCTAACCTTTAAACTGATCACGTTTGGATGTTTCTATTTGGATGTAAACCTAAACTTAAAGAAGATATCAAAAGAAAGCAAAATGTTCATTCAAGATCTAACGAGTACCAATCCAATTAATTGCAAAGTTCAAATAATTTTTTGAAGAGGTCACGAGTATGCAAAAATAAGACTCAAAAGAAATAAAATTTATAATGTATATATAGAAGTATATATAACCAAAAAGATTGGAATGCAACATAATGGGTACGAGAGACAAAAAAAACTCGTGACACAATTTTCTTTCTTATAGAGGGATTAATGGAGTATTTAAGTTAGAAAGTTATAATTGTCCATTTTTCATGTTCATAAAGTGATTCTTCTAATCTAGGCAAGCAAATGAACTAACTTATTTTCTAATTTCCTAAATGAGACGCAATTCTAAATGATATGGTTCACACATATAGAGGGTAAGGAAATAATATAAGAGAAAATATCATGCAAATGAGAAAAGATCCTAAAATAGAAAAATATGCATGAAATGGAATAAAAAACACATAATACATGAATCCAGCGCATGGATAACCTAAGGGCATAGTATTGGACTAACTCATTTCTAGAAATTTTTTACTAGCGTTGGACTAGTATAGTGACATCATACATTTATCATTTATAATAAGGCATGTAAAAGATAGACTAAAGCAAATAAACACATAAGATCACATAGAGCATATAACACATAAACATGATATCTAGAAGCAAAATCCTAAGGAAATCGGATAAAAGAAATAAGCACATAAACACATAAACATACGAAACCTATCTATTACAATGGGAGATCTAACTACAATCGAAAATGGAAGTATTAAAAAATAAATCTATCTACCTTATATATTATATTTAGGGACCTAATTACAATCTAAAATTGAAAAATATAGTAAAATAAATCTATCTATCATATCAATTACATTAGTCTATCTAATTACAATTTTTGCAAAAACATTACCTATCTATTACATGTTGAACTATTTAAGTACCTCCCAAATAATTATAAAATTAACTAAAAAATATTTAAAAATTTGAATAAAATTTAAAATAAATAAATAACAAAAACATGTAAAATCATATAAACGTATAGGAGCACGTAGAAACACATAAGAATATATAATCAAAATTTAAAAAATAATAGGGGTACCTCCCTATGTATATTCAGAATCGACAAAAGAATCACGACACCAATTTAATTGGAAACAGAAAAATACTAAATTCACATTATTATGTTAAAAAAGTAAATAAACTCAAAACACTCAAAAATTACAATTTAAATACATGCAAGAGAAGCATAATTAACAATTAAAAGAAGGGAACAATTATAATTGAGAACTCAAAAAACTATTAGAGACTAAATTACAAAAATAGAAAGTTTTTGGGTCAAAATATAATTTTTCAAAAGATTAGGGGTCAAAATTAAATCAAGATAAAGTTTAAGGGGCCAAAATATAATTAAATTAAGGGTCGAAATGAAAGAAATCTAAAATATTTGGACCACAATAAAATTACTCAAAAAATTAGGGGCAAATTTTAAAAATCGTTTCTAATTTGAGAAAAATGCAAACAAAACAAATTTGGGCTATCATTTTTTATAGTACCTGGGCCAGACTACTCTAAACCCAAAAGAAAAATGCAAGCCATTCCATAAAAAAAATGAGCAAACTCAATTGAAATTTAAACATACTTAAATATAATGCAAATATTGGGTTTAACTCCAAAACCCAGTTACAAGCCCAATAAAAAACCAAAACACAAGCCCAACCAGAAATAAATAAACAAGCCCAACGTTTTTTTTTCTTCTTTTCTTTCTTTTCTTTTTTCTTTTTCTCTTCTTCTTCCTCACCTCCTATGAGCCATGGCAGACACCAGCGCCACTGCCACCGGACCTCCGCTAGCTGCTGGCGACTTCTCCGATCGTAAAATTTCACCAAAATACACCTCCCCACTCGATTTTTCGCGTAAAATCCGTATTCCACTTTAGTTTTCACAATAAATGCACAAAAATGGGGTCAAAAACCTAATTTACAGTTGGGTTTCCATTTTTCTAATTCAATCAAATCTTCACTAAAACTCGTGAAAAATATAGCAAAACAACCCTTACAAAATCTACAACACTACAGTAAAGAAAATGATGAATTAAAGCAAAACAGTCCCAACTTTAAAAAAACCAATTTCATGCTTTCCAGGCTAAGAACTCAAAAATTTTCATTAATAAAAAAAATTCCAGGCCATGAACTAGTTAATGTCCTCTGTCTCGACAAAATATATACACGAAATTGGCTTCTTTAATTCGGTTCCTTATTGAGATATTTTATCAAACACATAGAATGCATACAAAAGAACCACTTTTCTTTTCCCCAATCTTGTTTGTGACCTATCCCAATATCTCAAATAATAAAAGAAACCAGCAAAAATAAGAAAAAATTAAACAACAAAAACATGGATTTAATATGATTAAAAGCTGAAAAAAATACCTCAATGAAAGTGGTAGTTCCTTGGTTAACATTTTTTATGAAATTCCTAAGCCTCAACCGTCCCTTTGTTTTCTTTGTTTGCTTCCTTTCCTCCACTTTTCTTATCCTATCTTCTTATTGGCTTGTGTGTGTGGGTGTTTGTAGTGTGTGTGAGTGTAAAAGGAGAGAGGGAGCCAAGAGGATTTGGGAGATTGAGGGAAAAAAATGTCCTAGTTGTGTCAGTGCAAGTGGGTGTTGTACTGGATTAGGGGCAGGAGCGGTCCGTCTGGACTGCTCCTGAACGGTTCCCTCACAAGATCGAACGTGAGGCGAGAAATGGTCCAAGTCAGCAAGCCTTCAGGTGAAACCAAAACGACGACGTTCTATTAACTGAGAAGGGAAAAAAATTCTAAAATCGTATCTGGGGTAACGGCAAGTTACGGAACGGCAGCAACGTTGGTAAGCGTCCTCCCGCCCAAAATGAAAGGTTGATTGAAGGTTCCCACTTAGACTCTCTCCCAAACCCACGAAGCAGTTGCTGAAATTCACAACTGTCAAAAACTAGGGCAATAGACGAGAGGAGAAATAATAGAGAAAAAGAGGAGATTGGCAAGAACAGTCTGACATTGGAGTCAAGCTGTGGAACTGCGGCATTGTTGAAGGCTGAGTAGAGGAAGCAGAAGGAAGAAGTGGTGGCAGAAGGCCAATTTTGTTGTGAATCGGCTTTAGTAAAAGAAGAAGAAAGGTGAACCCAAGTTACAAAGTTGAAGAGCGTGGGATCCTGAGTAGTGAAAGACCACAAATCGTAAAGGTAAAACATGTGGAAGCCTGGGATGATACAGTAATGTGTGTAATTTATACTTCAAAGTGGAAGGACCTTACTTGTGGATGTTTTTGGTGTACACTGTGACGTTTTTGTGTATAGTAAGTAAAAAAGTTCAGCGTGATAGGAGTGTTATGTAAAATTGTCTGTGATCGTCGAAACAGGAGAGTGGGAAAGGAGGGGGAAATCTTGCGGCACAACTGCTTGATAAAATGTGTGAATGGGTTTGGGATTTCGTAGGCGTAAAAAATGGGTGTAGATGCTAAATTACGATATGCTAAGTAGATAGTACAATGCGTTAAGTGTATCATACACTGCGAAACTAAATAGTGACGAGATAATTCAGTGCAAGGAAGGGTCATATAGCACGTTGGCTAAAAATTATGTTATGTGGGAAAAAAGTGACATGGAGAAACATTGATACGGTGTATTAAAGTGTAAAGCATTAACATAAGAAAGTCAAAACTTGTGAGATGTAGTACATAGTATAAGGAAAAGGTCTAGAAAATGACAAAGGGTAGAGGCGAAGGACAAATTATAAATGATAGTCTGAGATTGGTATGTTATATTTGAGATTTCATTGGTGTATGTCTAGTGTATCAGTTGATGTGCATGAACACAATGTTGGATAAGTCTTACATGTTGTGGACTATCAGGCACAGAGAAGCAAAGAGTAAAAATGTTAGTGTAAAATGGTATGTCTCATTTTTGTGATTTTCATTAGTGTATCTGTTCTATTAGTTCACGTGCATGAAGACAATGTTGGATAAGTATTACATATTGTTAGATAACTGTTACATGGTGTGGATTAATAGGTACAGGACAGAAAGAAAAGAGAAATGTTAAGACTGAAATTTGAATGGCGTATTTGGGACTGCATTGATGTATGTTTATTGTATTAGTTGTTGTGCATGAACAAAGTGTTGGATAGATGCTACATGGTGTTGGATAACTATTACATGGTGTGTATTAGCAGGTACCGGTCAGAAAGAGAAGAAAAATGTTAGATTGAAATTTGAATGTCGTACGTGGGACTGCATTGATGTATGTTTATGGTATTAGTTCTTGTGCATGAACAAAGTGTTGGATAAGTGTTACGTGGTGTTGGATAAATGTTACATGGTGTGGATTAGCAGGTACCGGCGAGAAAGAGAAGAGAATTATTAGATTGAAATTGGAATGTCGTATTTGGGACTGCATTGATGTATGTTAGATTGTATTAGTTATTGTGCATGAACACAGTGTTGGATAAATGTTACATGGTGTGGATTAACAAGTACATAGAAGAAACAGAGTAGAAATGTTAGCGTGTAACTGGTATGTCGTATTTGAGACTTCGGTGGTGTATGTTTATTGTATTCGTTGTTATGCATGAACAGGATGGCACGGATAAGAAGTGAAAGACGGAACAAGAGTTTAGGCGAAAATGAAGGAATAGAGGCAGCAGATACAAGTGAAGTCAAAGAACCAGTTCCACCGTTGAATGCGTGGATGAAGTTTAGGTAATATTGATGTTTATTGAAAATAATAATCATGAGTAGAATGCACAGCTAATTGGTTAATATTTAATGTGTGTAGGAAGGAGTATCAAAGCACCGTTCCAGCGAAAGGCATTAAGATAACAGAGGTATGTATTAAGAACTAAATAAAGTATTAATTATTTATAGTTGGTGCGCGGTAAAGTAAAAAACACAATTAGAAAAGGGTTAATATCAAAAACCTCCCTTGAGGTTTCTTTTAATCACACCTAGCACCCTCCATGTGTTCGAATTCACACTTAGCACCCCTGCAATGACAATTTTGGTGTCATTGTCAGCCTCTTTATTTCAAAATGATAGCAAAAAAATGAATTGTAGGATAGAGGCTTTATTTTTGTTCCACCTGTACCCATAGCCCAAAAAGAGTTTATTTCCTAGTAGCAAAACAGGTCTAAATCTTGTTCTTTAGTATATGTAAATGATCATCTACTAAATAATAGGATACCATCAGGGTTGTAACACAATTACATATCTTCATACACCATGGAGTATGCTGATATGTATCGTTTGGAGGGATGCGAGGTAGGGAAGGGTGTTAGATCAATCATCCTTGAATAGTGTAACACGTTTTGAACATTCTGTAATTTTATGTAAGTTTCTTGTATATCTTTACAATAGATTGCGTCTCTGCTATTAAGGTTTACAAATAATTCACGTAGAGTTACACATTATTTAAAAAATGTTACATTGATCCGAACGGAGATAAAAAATGTGAGTATGGATTCTCATAATGGCAGCAATAGTTTCAGAATGTGGTTGTAGTTGTAAATAAACTTGCTCTTCCATGAATTTTTTGATTTTTTTTAAATCTTTTTTGGTATGCAGTTTTCTTCTTAGTTCTTGTAGTGGAGTATTGGTCTCCGTATACTGCATTGATTATTTTTAAATTATGGCCGTTCAACTTTGGTTATGGTATAACAATACTTATCCGAATTTCTTTTTGCCTCTAAACGAGTTAAGGTTGTTTATGGCATGGGATAAATGTTGGTGATTTTTGGGTAATTTCTCACCTTTTGATTAGGAGAACCTGTCACATCCTACTGTCGGGAGTGCTATGTGTGATTTCGAAAACTTGGGGGGTGCTACATGTGATTAGAACAAACATTATGGGAGGTTTCTGATATTAATCTGTGTTAGAAAATGCTGAATTATATATAACATGATTCATGATTATATGCATCCAATGCAGTATAATAAAATGGCCAAAACAGCATATGATATTGAGCGAGGAAGAAGTCTAGAATCGAAAAGAGAACTATCGGAAAGAGAAAGAGGAGTACTAGAGAGAAATGGCGCGGCTTGGAAAGACTATACCGGGAAAATAGCAGATTAAGGTAAGCACAAGGCATGGATGCTAAAATAGGTTGTTACGTGATAATCTGTGTATGTCTAACTAGTTTTTCTGCTTGAACTTAATTATAGAATCCGAAGTACACCATTCGTTGTTCACCAAATCAGATGGTTTGGTTAGCGTCGAACATTGATGAAACAAAAAAACAGCAAATCAGAGATATGGGGTTTGGAGGGCTGCTGGAAATAAAGTGTCGCTCCATTCCGAACGGCATAGCAACCTGGCTGATCGCCAATTTTAATCCTAC
The DNA here is from genome assembly GCF_036785885.1 of Coffea arabica. Lineage (NCBI taxonomy): Eukaryota > Viridiplantae > Streptophyta > Magnoliopsida > Gentianales > Rubiaceae > Coffea > Coffea arabica. Next base: position 41,376,780 of record NC_092313.1, read on the forward strand.
ACTAAGTAACTTTCAGCTACATAGAGATGGTGTGCTACCCTTAACAGCAAAAGACATCAGTTTAATCCTTGGAATCCCAAATGATAGCCCCTTATCAGTTGAAGATACTGATAGCAGTAAGGGTGGAGATTCTGGACCAAGTCGCCGAACATACAAAAGGAAACAGCTGCCCGAAGAGTTAGTAAGCATGAGCGGTGGGGACGAGTTCAAGCGACTATTTGTTGCATTTACTTGTGGATGTCTATTAGCTCCAACTACACGGGCTAAGTATAAAATTCGGCTATGGGGTTGCACGAAGGTGGTTACTGAGGTGCCCTCATTAAACTGGGCAGAGTACGTTAGAAATGTACTATGCAATATTAGAAATACAGAAGAAAAGGGGAAAACAGCACCAATATGTTGGGGGTTGCATGTTTGTCCTACTGGTAAGTTTAGTTACGTGATATTGAAAGTTAGTAAGTGATCTAAGTAGTAGGGGATGCAACGAAAACAAATTTTAAGTAGGCACATGAAGGTTGTTTATGCATAGTACTTGAATTGCAGGTGATATAATTGATGTGTCAGTCTCCAATTGAATTGCAGGTGCATTACCTTGATCGAGTGACAATACTGAAGCACAGAGTGGCTCAAAGGCATGGACAGATGCTTTAATTTCAGAACGGGATGCATTGGAGATCGATAATCTCGGAGGTTATGAAAAAGGAAAACTAGTAAGAGCGATAAAATTTTTTTGATGGATTTTAAGAGCGATAAAATTTTTTTTGATGGATTTTAACTTACTAGTTTGTATGTATAGGCCACACATACCATGTACGTATGAAGTGATGGTTTGATTTTGTTTTCGTAGATTGGGACGCATGAAGAGGAAGAGGCTGAATCTAGTGCACAAATAAATGAACTACCCCCTGAGCTAGTTGGAATAATGATGGACAGCGGCATCATGATATCGCAGTAAACTGCCTAACTATTAAAACTGATACTTCATTATGCGCTATTGTTGCTTAAGTTAAAGTTATACATTTTTTATGATTTGAACAATCATTTGTAAGCAGTCACAGCTACGTAACTTAGGAAAGTAATCTTGTCAAATACAATCATTAAGTGTTGACGTACAGCACACAATCATTTTGCGTTTGCTATGCTTGACGTACAAAATCAGGAAATTTAGTTGTAAATGGAGTATGGGACAAAGAACTAGTTAAGCTTTGTAAAAAGGTGGCAAGATTTTTCAAACGCCGATCACAAATAACACTAGTGTTCAGCTATAATGTAGCTACATTTGAAACGTAGTCTGCTCGTATCGCTTGTTCCATATTTTATGGCAGAAACGAGAGAGAAAAAAAATTCTCGAATATTATTCATGCAAAATACAAAGTTAATTGTATACTTCATGCAATTTGTGTGCCAAATACACCTTAAGTCATTTTCATGTATATGGTGTACATAACTTTTCTTGAAAAATATTTCACCACCTGAAAGCGAAAAGGCAGATTTCGTGAGGTCCATGAGGAAGTAATACAGGTCAGTGCATAATATGATGAATTCATCTGTTCGGATTAAGTCGAAACGGGCTATTCATTGTGGTTTGTTTATGTATAAGCAGGTTGAGCTTTCAAAAGTGTACAGTATGACAGTGAGTTGCCAAAGAAGGATATTAAACATTGCAGAATTGCTGTGTTCTCATCCTAGGGCCAAAGCATCAGCAACAGAGGTCGTTTCAAACAAAAAGTAGAAACAGAGGATGTCTGATTCAGAGCAAATACATCTTGATATGGACAGTGAAGATCATTCGGAATATCAATCGGCAGAAGCAGGAAAGGACTCCAATGCTGACGATGACGGTGATAGTGAAAAAGAACAAGATGCAGGCGGTAATGATGATGACATTGGGACTCCAACCAGAGCAATAGATGAGACTGAACCAACAAATCGACATTCGATGGGGCAGAAGACGGTTGGAAAAGAGCAAAGTGGGAGAAGCATTGATGGGAAGGAAGCAGAAAATGTTGGCAACACAAGTGATGGGAAGGATATTTCAGACAGTGTGTACAAGTCAAATGATACCCCAACAATCATCCAAGATGACTCAACAGGTCCTGTTCGAATTGAGCATCCTTTGGATCTGCCACACACACCGAGAAGGTTGCGGTCTTATAGTCGCAAAAGGAAAGGTTAGTGAACAAAAAACAGTGTCTTGAATTTGATGTACAAGTACTCACAAATTAATTTTATTATGTTGTGTCCAGAGGACAGAAACCTTGATAGTATTCAGTCTGAATTAATAGTTACATTTGAGTTTTGCATATGAATTGAAAAATTCTTGGCTGATCGGTTAAACACTATTGCAATGTGCTGCCCTATTAAATTTTTATATAACACGCATACCTAATCATTATTCTATCAGTGTGAACTACATAACATCTCGATTTTCTGATGTATTGATATCTGCAGCAGTTGTTGAAGATGAGAATGAGCACAGGCCAGCTCGGGCAACGAAGAAAAGCAGCATGCTACGGTCAGCCGAGTAGGTTCTGCCTTCGCACGTGACAATCAGCATTTACGACAAAAGGATCGCTGCATTCGCGTGGGAGGTACATAAGAATCCCAAGTAAGGTTCCTATATATTTATCATACGATTATGAGGTTATGATACAGGCACTTAAGGATTTATCGGTGCCACTATTTGTTAAGTGCATCCCTCCAGTCCATTCGTAATCAATTCATGCATTTTTATACTCTTCCAATTGGAATTCAATTTAGGCTAAAATGGTATCAATTGTAACCATAAGGTTGTAACATTTCTCCCGAGTTACGTTTTTTGAACATCATTTTTGTAATGAAGAATTAGCATAAGGTAGTAAAATTGATGAATATTAGGGGATGCATGGTTTATTAGCGCTAGTATTTGTTGGCTGAAGCTGAATGTAACTTTATGATAAAGCATTTACTTTTTTGTAGAACATGGTTGCTAACAACTGCCAATTTTAAAAGTAACTCTTTGTCTCACGTAATGGCAGGGAGACACTCATTCAGATGTTCCAACTTTCTCTAACACGAGATGACCTCAGGACTCTTTGTGATAGCATGCATGTCTCGACTCGGGTTAGGCATATTTTTTCAGCCCGAGAAATAATACATTGTGTTGGTTTGGTAAGGTAAAGCGATACGTTTTCCAAATGGCAGTAACTAAACCAATTCTGTTCCTTGGCTGTAACTCTACGCAGGTCATGGACATATTTGCCCGGCATATAAATTGGGGTGGGGAGACTAGCACAACCAGTAGAGTCAAACGCTATATTGTCGAGCCTATAGCAGTTGTAAGCATTAAAATTGTTGTTAGATAATGGCTACCATTCAATAAAATATTATCAAAGTTTCGCACAAATGCATGTACTAATCTATTACCCGAGTCAGTGAAATTCACCCTAAACATCTATATCCCCTTGTACTGATTGCTAACAGGATGGCATTTTGAATCTTCGAAAATTCGAATCACAGTCCGATGACATCATAACTGCTAAGCTTATGAAGTTGTTCAAGATCCGCGGGCCTGATAAAGCGGCTGATGCATCTAAGTGTCAGTTGGTATGGATATAACCTTATCGTAACTATTGATGAGTTTGTATATATTAGCAAGTTATTGGTAAACTACTCTATTATGCTCGTGCTGAAGAATTTTTTTTTTATGCTGCAGATTCTTGTTCCTGTCCTCGTAGACAGCTTCTGGTTTGTGTACTCCTTCCATGTCTCACAACGCATAGTGCATCTGCTAGACCCTGACCCACAACAAGCAAAGAGCAAAGATATTACAGTTCTAAAGCGCGCTTGGTATGAGTGTTTATTGGAGTTGTTCATTAATTTTTATCATACAAATAGTTACTTGACTCTGTTTCATGCAGCAACGTGCCCTCGGATTGATAATGACAGCTAAATTTGGGATGGAACTTGACTTTGCAACTTTCAAACTCTTAGTTGCTGATGTACCTCATGTGTCACCCGATCGCATGTAAAATATGGGATCTTTCAATACCATCCCGATACCTTATTATTGCAATGTGTACTACAATCACTTTAGTATATTGTCCATATTTCTGAGTCACAATATGTTCATCTGTACAGGTTCGATAGTGGAGTTTTCACGATGACCTTTCTTGAACACTGGAGTGGAAGATTGGCTGTGCGAATTACTGAGGTGTGATCATATTTTATAACTATCTGTTTTTGTACTTGTAGCAATAAAACGGTTAATAAATACCTCAATCCCCGGGTTTACTAATACAAGAGGTGAAATTGTGCAGGAAAATGTTGCGAAATATCGAATTATGTACACCGCGCGGCTTTGCAGTTCGGAGCATAATACAAAGTTTCAGGACACTATTGCCGCCACGGTTGGGAGTAAACAGTAAAAGGTTGCAAGATCATCATAGTTAAGGATGTAAATTCAGGACTCTTTTTGTATAGTAGCAAAAGATGTTTTTGAAATAGTAGTTTTTCGACCTGGCCATATTAGTGACGAAATTTGCGTCTTTTTGTATCATACTGTTTATTTATCAGTTTTGGCCATAAAATGTGATTTTGAGTCATGTATTTTGTGGTCTTCGAGCTGCAGTTGTCAGTAATAACATTAGCCGAACATGTATATTTATGTATATTTTTCGTAACTCTATGCCAACTACTTGTAATATGGGCACTATGAAGAGTATGGTCAATGAAGACCCATGGCACCAATGTCATTTAGATTGTGGTACGATGAAGAGTATGGACAATGAAGACCAATTACTTGAAAAATTCTAAAAAAATATAGGCATTAATGACATGCCATTTTACGAGGTCAGAGTGTTACACACCATTCACTTGACCATAGTTACCTTCAATCAAGTAAGTTTTGTGCAAAATGCGCGGAGTGTAACTCTATATGCGTATACTGGAACTTACCTTCAACAATGTGTAACTGTAGAACAAGCGCCCAATTGTACCACTTTTTTTTCGCATTGCAAGTGGATGTAACTTGTCAGTAAATAATTGACATGTGAACAAGTCAGTAAATAATGCAACGTTGCATTTTTCCTACAGATATTGTCCAAGTATGCAAATTAGTTACATTTTCAAAGCATTAAGATGCATCCTTGAAGTCCAAACCTGGTGGGAAGGACGCTGCCCTTCCAAATCTCCCTATTATATGGATCAAAGACACCATTTACTGTCACTAATAACCTCCCTTCTACAAGTATTTTTATAAAAGTAAAGTGTAACTATATGCTAAGAACTTGTAATACCGACCACAGGCATTAAAGTTTGGAGGCTTTGTCATCTGTATCCATTTATTGTCAGTAACTACCACACTTGCTCAAACGTAACACTTCATTGAACAAGGTGTAAAGCCACGTCAACTACTTGTGCATCAAATATTAAATATGGGGTCAAGATGATAAAGTGTATGATGAAATAATGTACAGGTAAGGCATAAAACATGAAAAAATTCTTGTTTTTAACAAATACTGCATGAAAAAACTTTATACACATATAAACGGTATACGGAAGGTCGGAACCCTCAACCAACGCACATGACCTGCTGAGTTTTTGTTAAGTTCCTTTCATGATAAAAGCTGTAATCTTCTGTAACTATTTAGTAACGCGACATAACACTCATCAAACGTCTCGATACTATCTCCCGTACGCCTTGTACTCAAAGTAGGTGCGAAATCAAAAGGACATGATTCCCAAGAAAGGATGTTACTCTATAGATTTCAATCCCGTCACCTACTTCCTGGCATGCCTATTTCATAGGTACAGCAATGCAAAATTTGCGGACATACACACGAAAGGTTCCAAGTGCAATCGTTGCTGAAGGTATATGCATTTTGCACACTGCATAACTCTGTTTGCATATGGTGTAACTCCCGTTCGACAATGTGTAATTTTAGTACAAAATTAGAAGGGTTCCACACATATTGTTAAAACATGAGGTACAAGATGATATCTGAACCGGACAAATTTTGTTTGGCCGAATATTAGCCGTGAACAGCTCGCAAACGTGTCGTTTGATGTCTGAGATGCTTTTGTGTTAGATCCCAGTCAACATGTTACTTATTTCATACTTGCTAATTTCTGAGAAGTATCTTTGCTAGTTTATATCATCGACAAAAATGCATTTTTCATCCCTAATGTTTAAGGTGTTAACCAATTTCATCCCTAAAGTTTCATGCACAACACATTTTATGCTTGTAATTTTATAATTTTGATTAATTTCATCCTTCAAGTTGATAAAAACACATTCCATCCTCATAATTTCCTAAATTTGGCTAATTAAGGACAATTGGTAGATTGTCAATCAATTTGAATTGGATAGCGTCACTTGATCACAACATGCCTATTAGTAAAAAAAAATGGATTAACTAAAAGCTCAAAAATCTTTTCTTTATTCACTTTCTCATTTTAGTACAAAAAAGACTAAGAAATTTTTAGCCACCATTACTTTCTTCTTAATCACAATGAGGTACACGAAAATCTTGGCAAAAGAAAATGAAGTCAGTGGGAAAGAAACAATTCCACTATAGCCAATTGAAGAAAAATGTCAAACATACCCATTACAACAAATGTGAGAAAAATATTAATGCAAAAGAATGAATGGTTTAGATTGTCATTTATTTGCAAGATTTTGTTTTGTTGTATCATATACATGTTTTTCAATCATCTATTTATCTTTCAATCTATTTATTTAGTCTCAAATATATCATATCACCATTTAAAGGAAAAAAAAAAGAGATAGTTTCGTATCAAAAAACACTTGTTGTTATTTCTATAATTTAATCAATAATTGAATTAAGTATTAATAATACAATTATTAATGGGACATGTGATGATATTATGTCTAAATTGGTTAACAATCCTTTAATTGTCCTTAATTGGTAGGAATTATAAAAATATGAGGATGAAATGTGTTCTACATAAACTTTAGGGACAAAATTGTTCATAATTACAAAATTATGAGGATGAAATGAATTTTGTGTGAAACTTTAGGGACGAAATTAGTGAACACCTTAAACATTATGGATGAAAAGTGCATTTTTCCCTATATCGTCTCTTCCCACATACCTAAATCTGAAGCTTTGTGACTGATCCCGTTCAACACACATTACCATTACATCATCCCTTATTACAAACATCAATTCCTAACATCTGCTCCAAGGGAGGTTTAGATCTTTCAAATATCTTCATCTAGCAATACTGGAGGCAGATCTACTGACCTAAGGTACCAATATCGCTACTGTAGTTGTGGAAGAAGGGCAACCCTGAAGATCGTCGAGTCACAAAAACCAACGAAGGGGTTGCTATACTTCGTGTGTGAAACAAAAGCATGTACTTTCTTTGCTTGGTTCCATCCAATAGGGAGGGATCACGAGCAAGTTCAGACTAACTACTATCCCACCTCACCTAATCGACAGGCTATAAGCAGAGAAAGCTCCTTCGACAGTCTCGGAAAAGTGCTCCATGATTCAACCTCGTTCTCGCACCATATGCACGGCATCGAACATGACATTCAACAAATGAAGACCTTCATGACGATTTCGGTAGCGGTCGCCCTCCTGTTGCTACTAATAGCAATTTTTCGCTGACTCCACTTTATCCAGATTGGACCCATATTCGTGAACAGTTTGGCGGGTAGTTTGTCATCCATGTATGGCATTAACACAAAGTAGGTGCTTCTAACAACTGTTGACTTCCCATTTTGTCAGTTGATGAGCAAGATGTACTAAACCATAGATGCGGTGTACTAATCAATAATTTATCTTACATAACCTTGCAAGTTGTCGTGAAAAATAATGAGACTCTTACACCTGAAATCAGTGGCCTGATATATCTTGTTTTGTGTTAATGCCTCCAAAAGCCCAATCTGATATACTTGCATACTAGTTTCGCTTGTGGGTAGAATATAGTCCAACAATTTTTCGCATCATCCACAAACAATTCATATCTGAATACAATTCGAACGTTCTTTTTTACACCTTTGTTCGTTCTTAGTTACAACATTCATAAAACTAAAGGTCGAACACAACCCTCATAAAAATTACTAAAGCAACAGAACAGAATGAGGTATGAATGGCTCATAGAGGTAGTAAATTTGCGTCATGAACTGAACAAGGCCATGGGCTTGTTGACTTTCCATCTCACTTTGGGCCAACAAACTGATGCAGAAGGATTTGTGCAACAGTTGCAGAGTATTACTGTGTATGGACATAGTGAAACTTAACTTCAACGATATGTAATCCTGTATCCACGTGACCCACGATGTTGGTGCACAGGTTATTTCATGATAAAAGCTGCAAAATTTGTGTTATTGTCTGTAACTGATTACCCATGCGACGTAACACTTATCAACAGTGGCGGTATTACAAATTTCACGCTTTGTACCTAAATATTCTGAATTGACATAGTTCAGGCGCAGCAGGTGTTGTAGCTGTGCAAGTGGTAACCAAACAAGGTTTTATACCTAAAAATAATATTATTGTTGATCTCGTCGAGACACCTAATGTCTGAAGTAATTTTAGAGTTACAATCAACAAGCACTAATTAATTGTCTAATTGTGGATTAAAACAAGTTTACAATACGGAACCAAGGGCATAGAGTGTTACACATATGAATCTTGGCCAAGAAACTGTTGTTTTGGGGTTTCTTACTTACGTGTACAGAGTGTAACTGTATGTGCACATTGTGAAACGTACAGGTCACTGATGTGTAACTCTGTATCCACGTGACCCTTAATGTTGGTGTACAGGTCATTTCATGATAAAAGCTGTCAAATTTGTTTTATTGTCTAAATTAAATCATGACATAATTCACCAGCTGCATGTGACTCTACAGCTTCCACTGTCGTGATGAAATTGTTGGCCTGAAATACGTTGGCCCCTGATATTTTATGACATATGGGAGGGTCCTACGGACTATAAAAGGGCGCGGTTGCAGTTTTATATCCCACAACAAAAAAAATTTGTTCGTCCCCCTTTCATTATCGTTTACACTTTCCATTATATTCCGCTTCACACTTCCCATTTCATACTACTGAAGGGTGGCAATGAACCCGAATACGAAATTTATTATTAGTAGTCTTCCATCCCCCTCAAACTTCACTTGCAGCGTCATCAATAGAGTGTTCACACAGAAACCAAGTTCTTGGAAGCCAAATAGCAGCTAATGGGTTGAATGATGTTCGAAAAGATCTCGCTAATTTAATGAGATGTTCAAGAAGGCCTCGCTAGATCAAATGTTTTGGGGTTCGGAACGATCATCTCTATATTCTCAATAGACACTTAATAAAGTGTCTACGAAATTAGCATTGTTGGGGGGAGTTATTATTGTTTGGGCCAAGTGCAATGGCACAAACAAGAGAATGGCAAAGGTTCATCGGATTTTAAAAAGTTATTATATCAGTTGTTGTAGCACATTGTAATATCACAAGTTGTAATATCACAGGTTTTAATATCACTAGTTGTAATATCACAAACTGTTCATATCTAGTTATAATGCATCCGTTATTGGTTGCAACTTTGTACGTTCTTAGTTACAATGTTCAAAGTTTGAGATCCAAGACGTAGCTAACACTCGGGCCTAATTCGTGGACAACAGGATGAAATGACAGACCCTAACAATTGTTAAATGTGTTCAAATTAAATGTGTACTATGCATGGCACGAACATCCGCTTTGATATCACACAATAACTAAATATAAATATGATGCTATTTATATCACATAATAACTAAATATGTTTACATACATACACATATAAACGTTCTACCCACCATCTACCATCCAAATTTATACCTCTTTTATATCTCCTCCTCCCCAATACTTTGGCAGATCATCGTTCTTTTCATCCAACCAAAACACAGTAGGTCTATAACAGAGACATGCAATCAAATTTCGAAAGATCTCATACAAGTTCATGACCAAAGGTTCGGCAAAAAAGACGGAAAGTATCATCGGGTCCAACCAATGCTCTAAGGAGGTACGAAACACCAGATGGGAGGATTTTATATCGTGTCAAACGCGATTTCAGGAACGCTCCACTTAACACCAACAACTCTCTGGGACTAACTGGCCACATTTTCAAAGATAGCGTCCACGAGCACCTACCCTCCGGTAATTACATTCTGGAACATGAACCCATATGGGAGTCTATTCGTGAGCGAAGAATGGAATTAGAGGTATTTTGTCGCGCTGGCATAGCCTACGCATCTCGAGAACACGTTCAGCGGAGCTTGTTATAGGATCAGAAGTGAATGATGCAAGCGTATTACATAGGCTACAACGAGAAGTTATGCAGATGAAGCGTAGGCTACACAGGTTTCACGAGGTTGAGGCCTCAAAAAGACATGCTATGTCAAAAGATTTTGATGTTGATAATATTTTAGCAGATCCCATGCTTATATCCGACTCGGACCTATCTGATTTTACTGAATCAAGTGATGATGACTTTCAGAGGTACATACCCGATTGTCTAATGCATGACGGCATTCCCAGGTGTTGTATGGGATACAACAGATGACGAGGGATGTAGTCGGGTGTTCGTCAAGGTAGCAACAAAAGTTTAATCATTACAATCTCTACTTTAACATTTTGCCCCTTATTTGGATATTAATGATGCCTGTTAAAGATCCATCAATAGTTGTAACGTATTGTAACATACACCTAATTGGTTGTAACTCATTCTGTACGCTTCGTTATGAATACTTGTTGCATTATAAAACTTAGTTTTAACTGCTGGAAATTAGCCTATCCCTCGTACTATCATTTTCTTCTGCGAAACTATTACCTTCCTATTATTGGTCATGTGGTTATTTGATCATAATTCAATTTGGAAGATTCTTGTAAAACCTATCGAAGTGCCTGTAGTGCATCATTAAAATGGTGCGAACTGTCCGTTTTGAAAATCTGACCCATATGTAGTGCCAAAAGTAATTTTTTTGGTGACTAAATGGCACATAATAATTCAGCAATGCATACTTATCCAAAATAATAACAATTTGTAAAGGTTGATTGCTATATGATACATCTAACCATTCTAATTGCCATCAACGAGCAATAAAGATGTTATTTACGATTGCAACTGAATGTTGGACAATGGTATATATATCACAACAGTAATTTGTAATGGTATTCTATGAAAAATACCATAATCATAAAGAAGCACGTTCAATCGTATTGAAAAATATTACTCTACTTTTCAGTCAACTTTATAAATTCTTAACAACTTTACACAACACATTACAGAATGATTGATGACTATTAACACTGGACATGATTATAAACGTTCTATCCACTTGTCTAAATTTGAACACAGTGAAATATTGAAGGTGCCTGTACAGGCACATGAATAACTTGTAACACCTTATTAACTGCTTGTAACGTAGTTATGCAGCATTCCCAACCAGGCCGACATGGAGGTCCAATCACAACTGAGCTTCCAAAAACGCCGCAAATCTCGTTCGAGACATGCACTAATTCATTTCCAAATTGTCGATTAAAAGAAACTCACATTATTCAAGCGATTGAAACTGAACCATATATTCAACAGAGAAGTACTAACACCAAAAAATAAGGTCAACTTGATGAATGGATAATCGGAACTCAATAGTTTGGTCAACCAATTAATGTGTCGTTAAAAAATTAGAGGTACACATCATTCATCAACCTGCCTCTGAGGGGAGGCGGCGTCAATAGTTAGTCGCAATCCCTGGGTGTTATTTCTTTCCTGAAATGTGTAACGATGGCAAATCACCTAATGGTACATACGGTTAATAATATACGATGTCCAAGTCGCCAAATATCCAATAAACAGTACTACATAAATATGTGATGTAATGATAAGAGTTTGTCACCTGCGGTGATGGTAAAAATACATGATATCCATTAATATCACAGTGTGTTGAAATTGCCGCACGCTCCTCCTACATGATATAAAATAAATATTCAACTGTTAACAAATCATTACCAGTGCCTATATTGCTCGGTTCGAAAGCTAAATTGGAGTAGACATTATAACAAGAAACGATCTATCAAACTATCAATATATCTCTGACGGAGTTATGGTTGGAAAAAATAGAAAATTTGGGGTGCATCCATTCTGTAGGGACTGTTGCAGGAGGCCCCTGATTAGCTAAACGGTGGACCTTCGGATAATACAAAACATTATGTTATAGAAGCGAGCATACGTTAACTACATAATATATTTATTACATGCTTTGAAGCGTCCAGGTGCGGACCATGACAGCACGCCTAAAGGAGTTGTACGATACGAACAACAAAGTCTTTATTTTTCCTGCTAAATGTATGCATACCATTTCACTTTCTTCGATTTCGGGAGCAATAGCGTTTGGAGGGCCATTCACTGACTAGCTCCTTGAATGCGTCTACGAGTTTTGAGGGGCCAAATAATTGTATAAAACAGATAAAATAGGTATATCAGGGAGGATGACAGGCGTAACAAAATTATCACATAATGTAACATCCATATAACTAATTATGCTGTTAGAAACATCTAGATAAAAACTAAAGTCTTGATCATTTTATACTAACCGAAACTGAGTCAGTAGATGAACAGCATCCCATAAACATGTGTTCATCAAATTCAACCGATGTCGGCTCCGATTCTGAGACCTGTATATTTGACACGACAATAATGTTATTTCATACTGAATGGTACCTAAACTTTACTTAACGGTAATATAATAAGAATTTTTTAGCATAAATGTTTACCATCACAAAAATTGGATCTATACCGTAGTCTCTGTAGTTCTTGACAATTTAGATTTTCTTTTTACTCTATCAAATTTATCGACCCAACTACGCATCACTTTACTTCTCTTCCCACCGCCTCATTTTTTAATGCCTCTTGCGACTATTGCCTCTCCCATTTCATTTACAATTTCAATTTTATCCCGTTCCTCCACATTCAGATTTTTATGATTTTGTGAAGGTTGCTCTTCGCTTTTTGAGAGGAGGAGCTCAACTCTCTTTGCCAAATCGGATATGACGGTGATTACTACTTTGCTGGTGTCCTCCGACATTGCTGCTCGAGTTGCGACCTTAATCATGGCTGGAGCGAGCTCCCGATAGCGAGTTGAAATGATTACTTTTGGATCAGCCACAATTTTCCGTCCTCGTCGATCAAAACAGTACCCAACCAGAGCTCTTTTTGTCCATCGCCTCTTAACATATTTCGGAGGAATTGTCTTTATGCCCACGGTATCAAACACCTTCAACGCGTGCCCACATAAAATTCCTTCATTCTCGTATTTTTTGCAACTACAGCGTACAACTATTCTTTCAGGTCCTCCATCATACCTCATCACCGTAAACTCCACAAACATCTCTGCATCTTGTTGTCTCAATATAACCATAGCTGTTGAATCGTCATATTCATTTTGGAATGCAACAAATACGGTTGGTGAATACGTCTCTGCTGCATGCACAAGTATAGGTGTTTGCCTCAACCCTACCATGGGGAGCTTTTGCCTCATTTCATATTCTGCGATGAGTTCATTATGTCTCTTATCATCAACCACCCGATTAAAATGTCTAAAGAACTGCACAAGGTCGTGATTCAGTTTCAAATGATTTTTTATTGCTGCATTTAGACTTTCGCTAAGTTGGGTGCTTCGCATTCCCGCGGTCCATCTTTCTTTCATCATACACCTTGCCCATTTATCACGAATCCGATACAGCCCGGAAAGCCATTCGTTATTTTCAAGATTGTGCTTCTTCACCATCGTCTCCCACAACCTGTTGAATTATTCCACTTCTTCAATCTCATACATGCAGGCACCAAACATGTATGGAAGGTCACTATTTTCCTTGTAGTGATTGCCAAGATCTTTCATAAAATTATGCCTTATGTGAAACGTACATAGACCGTGAAATATTTCAGGCAATACAACTGAAAGAGCGGCTACTATGGCGTGATCTTGGTCAGTTAGTTTGGTACTTGGACGCTTTCCGCACATTGCTTCTAGAAATGTACTAAACACCCATTTGAAAGAATCTATAGTCTCATCATACATAAGGGCAGCACCGAATATCACAATTTGCCTATGTTGGTTAAAACCCACAAACACTCCAAGTGGCCGGTATTCTTTATTTGTTTTATAGGTTGTGTCGAATGTGACTACGTCTCCAAAAAAGTTGTAGTCAATTAACATTCCTGCATCATCCCAAAAGATATTCGTTATCTGCTCTTCACAGTCCAGCTGTACGGCATGAAAAAAGGATGGATTCTCGAGTGTTTGCTCTTGAAAATAATTCAGCATGCTACCTGCTTCTCCATATTTCAAACTCCTTTCCCGTCGAGTACGAAGATATCGTTTCAGGTCTTACCGAGTATATCCCACATTTTCCATCCCACCTACCTCCTTTCCCATAAGCTCATGGCTCTGTTTCAATGAAAGCCCAGCGTCCTCGCTTATTTCAGCTTGAAATCCTTGAGTCTCGCTCACTTTTCTTTGTGATGGCATCATGTGCGAACATTGAGCAATGTGCAACTCATGGTTATGCTCTAAGACAAGGTCATGCACACGATACTTCATTGTCCCTCTAAGCAACACGATAACCATTTTAGCACCACACCCTGTTTTCGTCGGCGCTTGTGTCCTCTTTGGCATCATATCACCTTCATACTTGCGCTTCACACTTTCCTTGCAGCAACTATATCTCCTAGACGTGGTCACGCCGTCTTTGTCTTTATTCAAATAGTCTTTACGTACACTAAAACCTATTTTAAAGGCATACTTGTTGTAAAACTTGTACGCATCCTCTTCACTGTTGAACTCCATTCCTAACTCAGGGGTACGATCTTCTGCCAATTTGTTGCAATCCATTACTTCTGCTCCTGCCAATTATGCATCAAACACCCTAATTTGCAACACTTCATGAATAGTATGTACATAAACGACAACATAAATGTATATTACCATTCATAGTGTGTTATGAATCGCACATTACTAGTATACCAAATTCTATTATTACGCTTATCAATATGATTAATGATTCACACCACCTTACTTTTACTCTAAGACAACGGCATTATCTATGTACAGATACAACTCCATGTACACTAAGTTATACGGACTATAATGTATTGGTCACACGATGTAAGTCTATTTTAACTGTATGTACATCCACGCTGGTGATTATATTTTGATTCTAGGTTTTTTAACTCACTGGACCTTATGTCATTCGTTAATGACAACCGCATAAGCCAACTCCGCATTTTCTACTATTTCTACATTTTGAGGGCCAAACAAGCACTTTCTGCTCATTGTAATATATTTCTTATATCATGTAATTTACTTACAACACAAGGTTCACCCATTTATTATTCACATATATGTCTTTTCCTCTGCTTCATCTCATTCAACTCTACGCCTCCATTTTATAAACACTGCATGGTTGGGAGAGGGGCAAACTAAGATTGCCCCATGAGCATGGACCAACTACTACACGCACAATGATTCCTATCAATTGTAATACGGTGGCTATAACATGTAACTAATTTACAACAGGATGTACATTAATTCACTTGTTAAATGTGACTTTATTTCTCTCATCTTTCCCTAATTCTGTTCGACAGTTTACTTGAATACATACCCCTAGATCTTCCAATAACTACTATCCCATTATAGTCCATCACTGAAATTGTTATGTTCACACACACACAGATACGGTACACACACACAAATACAGTACAACTTCACTATTATTCTATCATCTTCATATTATGTCTTCAGTGACTCTAATTTCATCATTCATTTAACAGATGTGCATTTGGGTAACAAATTATTGGCCAGAGTTACTGACATGGTTCACTCATGTTACCTTGGTCTGCGAATATGTTTTACGTTTCACCGAAATCGGAGAGCGTACCTGCTTCTGCTATTAAGTTGAACGAAAAAATCTGGTTTCGTGAGATGCTCACTTTTCTCTATTTGCTTCCACCTTACCGCCTGCCTTGGTTGCATTCAAAATGGATACAACACTCTCATACCCAGTTGAAGACCACAACTGCTTCTGCTATTCAGTTTTATGGACAAACTCTGGTTTCATCTCTGTTTGCTTCTACCTTGCCGCCTGCCTCTCTACCCAGTTTTCTGTCAATTGCTACCTTCATCAGAGTAGACTATACCCACTTCACCTAGAAACACCCAGTAGGTCGAATTCCACCGGAACTTTAGCTTTCTACCTTTAGTGTCGAATCCCACCCGAACTTCACCTTTCTATCTTCAGTGAGTGGTCGGTCAGAGTAGACTACCTTCAGAAGCACGCCAAGGCTCTTCCCTCTGTTTTGTTTTTTGTGGCTGATTCAAAATTTCAACGCCCAGACTCTTCCCTCTATTTTATTTTCTGCGGCTGATTCAAAATTTCAACTTGAATTTCAAAATTTACTTCTCTTCCGTTTGCTCCGTCTACTCCCATTTGGAAGTCAATATTTTTTTTATTTGAAACGGCGTCGTTCTTTGCTCTGCTGAACACTTGCTGACTTGGCTCATTTGTCTCCTCATATTTTTTATTGTGAGGAGACCGTTCAGGAACGGTCGGCCTGACGACCGCTCCTGCCCCCGTATCCGTGTTGTGCTAGTGTGTGTGCATTTTTGCATGAGAATCCGAGAGGGAGAAAGAGAAGGAGTTGTGTTGTGTGTAGGGTTGCAAACGAATCAAGCCGCTCGCGAGCCGCTCGAGTCAAGTTCAATCAATATCGAGCTCGAGTCGAGATCGAACTAGCTCGAGTCGAAATCGAGCTCAAGATATTAAGCTCGTTAGCTCGCGAGTTCGAGTATATATATATTTTTTATTTTTTTATTTTAAGTATATATATATTTTTTATTTCTTTATTTTAATAGTAAAATTACATATATATCCTTAATATTTTATTATTTATTAAGAAAAAATATTATTTTATTTATTTTTTAAAAAATAAAAATAATTATTTTTTATTTTTTTCGAACTCGAGTTTGAAATTGTCGGCTCGTCGAGCTCGAGCTCGAATTCGAATTCGAGTTCACTAAAATTATGTCAAGACTCGACTCGATTAGGCCAAAACTCGACTCGTTTGCAGCCCTAGTTGTGTGTAATTTTGAGAGAGAGGAGGGCCGAGAGAGGGAGTTGAAGTTGGTGAGTTTTGTTGTGATAAAATTTTTGAGAAAACGGGAGAGATGGCTGAGAGAGAGAGAGAGAGAGAAAGAAATTGGTAGAGTGGGTGTGTTTGGTTGGTAATGATGAATTTTGTACCAATATGAAAGAAAAAAGAGGAATGGGAGATTGAGCGTTAAACTGGATAATAGTGTATTTGGTGAAAGAAAAATGATTAGGGTGTACGGGTTTGATAAAAGTTTGTTAAAAATTTTCTTCTTTTTCTTTTTCTTTTTTTAGACAAAAAATCCTACAAAACAAGAAAAATAGACATTCAAATGCATATAAATAAATAACCCCTAAATAGACAAAAATTCAAGAAAATATAAAAAAAGACAAAAATTTGGTGTCTACAATGATGTTAATTGCTATCTTTACACTTAAATGTTATATCTATTCATATTGACATTACAAAAGAAAATAAATTGGGTATCCATCCAGTGTTCTTTATATTTTCATGATTAGAAAGATGGAATATTCTTATTCTCATAATAAATGAGGAAGTTGCATCATATGTGCTTGAACTCTTATTTTGATCAACTCTTATTTTGATGATACTTTTACATACCTCTTGGTGCCTATTTATATTTTTTAAAATAGGTAAGGATGAGTAAAAATTACTTTGAAAATATTTCTTTACATGATTCTCTTGTGTGTACTTGTTAATATGCTTTTGAAGGAAAGTAACTACTTGAATGTGATTCATCTCCTTTTTCTTACTTGATTTACATAGTTATTTGATTTTCTTACTTGATTTCATCTCCTATTTCTTTACATAGTTTTTTTAAAAAATTCAAGAAAATATAAAAAAAAGGACAAAAATTTGGTGTCTACAATTATGTTATTTGCCATCTTTACATTTAAATGTTATATCTATTCATATTGACATTACAAAAGAAAATAAATTGGGTATCCATCCAGTGTTCTTTATATTTTCAAGATTAGAAAGATAGAATATTCTTATTCTCACAATAAATGAGGAAGTTGCATCATATGCGCTTGAACTCTTATTTTGATCAACTCTTATTTTGATGATACTTTTACATACCTCTTGGTGCCTATTTATATTTTTTAAAATAGGTAAGGATGAGTAAAAATTACTTTGAAAATATTTCTTTACATTGTAGACACCAAATTTTTGTCAAATTTTAACGTTTTCTTGAATTTTTTCTATTTAATGAGTTATTTATTTTCTTACATTTTAATGTGCATTTTTCTTATATTTGCAGGTTTGTTTTAGTAAAAAAAGAAAAAAGAAAAAAGGAAGTCATCATAAGTCATCATGAAGGCCATCATGAGCCTTCATGATGACTCATGATGGCCATTACCTTTTTGACCAAAGCACACGAGAGAAAGGAAGGAAGCAACGGAAAGAAAAAAGAGGCAACGGATCCAAGAGAAGAAATTGCAAAGAAGGGCTCCTAAGATTGCCTTTAAGACCTCTCTCTCGGCCTTTTCTTTCCGGGCTCTCGACAGACAAGCAAAAAAGAAAAAAAAAACACCACTCTTTCTCCCCAGCCTCGGTTTTTTTTCTTGACTCCCAACAGACAAAGCCACAAGAGGAAGCACTCTCCACTCCCCAACTCTCTCGGCCATTTACTCCCAAAATTTCCAAATCAACCTGCACAATTTTCTTCAACAAGTCTGCACCACTAGGATTAACAAGGAACCATAACTCTCATTAAGGTATCTCCTTTCATTTTATTTCCTTTTCAGTTTTTTTTTCTTATTTAATTATATCGTAAGCATGTTTAGTTGTTAATTTGTGTTTTTCTCTTGCTATTTTTATTATTGTTATTATCATTATTATTATTATTGTCATTTTTTTATTTTAGGACTGTTTTGATTTAGTTTAGTCATATTTGTTGTTGCTTTCATTGATTTCAATTCATAATTATGTTGTAAAAATCACAAGGAGTTTTGTAGTATAAATTTTACGATTTTTTGTGATTATAGTGTTAAAATAAAAAAATTAAAAAAAACCGAACTGTTTTGGCAATTTCGTCACTTTTGATTCATTTTTTTTGTAAAAACTAATTCCGGAAATGGAATCTACACGAAAAATCAAGTTGGGATGTGTATTTTAATAAAATTTGGTGACCGAAAAATTTACCGACAACCAGTAGCGATCCGTCACCGAGCAGCCATGTAAGAAAATTGCAGAAAGAACTGTGGCCAGAAACGTTGCAAAAGTAAGAAAAAGCTTCATCTAAGCTTTGGATGAATTTTCTGAAAATTTCACTTTTGATCCCTCAACTTTTGCTTAATTTCACAATGACCCAAGAACTTTTGCAATTGAACCAATTTTGCCCATTTTAAGTTTTTTATATTTTTAAGTGATCTTTTTGGGTAGATTAGTTCTGGTTTAGGACATAATTAGGATTAAATAATTTTTAGTGGATTTATTATCTTATTGGATTTTAGTGAAATAGGTAGTTTGGGTTAGAGATTTATTTAGTTGGGTTTGACTAATACGTTGTTGGCTTATTTTTCAAGGTTTTTGACTTGGGTTTAGGAGGTTAAAATCCAACACTTTGGATTGGGTTTTGATTAATTTGGTTGGGTTTAATTGATAAATAAAAGTGGATTGGCCCGTATATTTTTTTGGACTTTTCTCTGGGCTTGAAAAGTTTTGGCCCAAGGTAGAAATAAAAATGGCCCAGTGGCCCAATTTCTTAAGTGATCTGATGATAAATTTGCAGAGCAGTCCCTATACTTTTGAATAGTTGCACTGTAGCCCTAAATACTTGATATTTCTTTCAATTAGGTCTCTGTTTTAATTACAAATAGTTCCCTAAACTTTATTTGTCTTTAATTTGGACCTCATATTTTTGTGATAATTATAATTTGACCCCCAAAACTTGATTAATTTGTGCAATTAGGTCCCTAACAGATTTGATTGCTTAAATAGAAGTTGCTTTTCTTCTCTGATCATTGATTACACTTCATTTAAGTGCTTCAATTGATTGATTTCATGTTTATTTCCATTTGTTATGATTTACTTGTTAATTAAATTGGTGCCTTGATGATTTTTGTTAACTTTGAAGTTAAATAGGTAAAACCAAACCCAATTAGCTACTACTTCAAGGGAGGTATCTTCTTATTTTATTTTAAATTCTCTTATGTGCTCTTATGTGTTTTTTATGTGTGAATTTGCATGTTTTGAGTGATTTTCTTTTAGTTGTTTGGTTTTATCCGTTTTAAGTTTCATGTATTTAATTTAATTTTGATGATTATTTGGGAGGCAATTAAATACCAAATTGTAATAGTTAGGTTATTATTTTATTTCATTTCTTACCCCCTTTAGATTGTAGTTAGGGCCCCCGAATGTAATAGTTAAGTCTCTATTTGCTTTTATTCGCTTATGTATTTGCATGCTTGTGTGTTTACATGTTTCCTTGTTTTTCTTAAGGCATTTGCATCTAGATATCATGCTTATGTGCTATGTGCTATATGTGATTTATGTGTTTATTTGATTTTATTATGTTTTATATGATTTATTTGATTATAATAAATGCATGACGTCACCATACTAGTCCATTGCTAGTCGTGGCTTCTCCTTTCGTTTACTTGCTAGTCCAATACTAATAAAGACTTTTAGAAATGGGTTAGTCCAACGCTAGATCCTTAGATTGTTCATGCATTAGATTCATTTTTGTGTGATATTCATTACATTTTCATGCATATTTTATTTTTTAGGATCTTTTCTCATTTGCATGATATTCCCTATTATCTATTATTCCCCTATCCTCTATATGTGTTAATCATATCATTCAGAATTACATCTCATCTAAGAAATTGTGGAATAAGTTAGTTCATTTGCTTGTTCATGTTAGGAGAATTATTCTTCAAACATGGGAAATGGGTGATTATAACTCTTTAGTTTAAATATCCCATTGATCCCTGTATAAGAAAATTATGCCACGAGTTTTTGTCTCTCGTACCCATTATGTTGCATTCCTATTCTTTGGCCACTTATATCTAAATATATAATTTAATCTTCTTTTCTTTTCTTTTGAATTTCATTCATGCATGCTCGTGACCCCTTCAAGGAATTATTTTGGCCTTCGCAATCAATGCGATTGGTATCAATTAAACTCTTGAATGGGTATTTTGTCCCTTTCGATATTTTATAAATTTAGATCTGCATCCATGTAGGAAACATCCAAATGTGATAAAATTAAGGGTTAGATTAGGAAAATTTTGACTAAACCTCGCAACTAGCTTAGACTAGATTGAAAGGGTGCCTTAGGTTTGAGTTAATCGAACTTTTGCCTTCCCTTTCTTCAACCGTGAGTCCCGAACTCATTTTCTTTTATTTTTCAAAGACCTGGAGTTGTCGAAAAGGGTTTCATTTTATTTTTGTCAAAATATACTTTTGGATGACTTGGTACACCAAAACTCAATACCAAGTGGCGACTCCTCTTTTTCTTAAAAACCCTTTTATACTAAATTTTGGACCCAAACTGTCGCATTTTTTAAAGTCCCATTCTAGGTCCTTTTTACTTATTTTTAAATAAAATTACATCTTTTATAAACACTTTATATTCCCGTTGCGAAAAATGGGGCGCGACAACTTGGCGACTCATCTTGGTGAAAATCTAAAAAGTTAAGGCCATAACCTATTTTCATATGTTTTGTTATCGTTTCTACCCATATATTACAAGCCTATACAGCTTATATGTTGACTGAGTTTTCTCAAGAAATAAGAGTTATAAACTATTCGTTTTCACCAAGATGTGATATTGAATGGGTTAGACAAAATTTGGGCACAAAAATAAGACAGATCCTGACATACCATCTCCTTGAACCACCTCAAAATCATGAATAATACCCATTTGATTGGTCTTAAAATATGAGCTAATAAGAAAAGTGATCCTTTTCCCTCAACACCGATCCCAAAACAAGGAAGAGATTTTTTGCAATTTGGTCTTATTTTGAGGGATTTATCATGGAATCTTCTATATGAGTTTGGATATGATATTTAAATTCTTCATTTGAAAAATGTAGTTTCTTTTCACATTGTATGTGATTATTTTACAATTAAAATAAGCCCAAACTGGGGCAAATTTTTTGTAATATATCTGTGAGATTTCACCGAATAAGTTCAAATTGAGGCAAAATTTTATAATACATTTGTAGGATATGTCCAAGATCAAGTATATATTTTTCAAATCTTGATAGGTCAACACTTTGCATGAATCTTAATTGTTATATCATCGCTCAAAAAAAAAAGAAGAAAGAAAAAAAACACAAGAAAAGAAAAAGAATTTTGAAAAATTCAATTGTTTTGAAAATCCCCCTCTTGTGCAGGTGTTTATGGTTAAGATCGAGGAAAAGACGCAAGTGAAAATCTTGCAAATTTGGAGAGCAATCATGAATAAAAAGGGGCAATAATACTACTTTGCAAAGTAGAGGATCAGCTATTTGTTCAAAAGGAGTACATGCTTTGACAGCCAAATTCAAAAAGAAAAAAAAAAGAAAAAGGGGGAAGAAAAAAAGTAAAAAAGAAAAAGAAAAAAAGAAGAGAAAAGAAAAAAGGGGAATGGAAAAGAAAAAAAGAAGAGAAAAAAAAGGAGGAGTGGGAAAAGAAAAAGAGTTTTTGCTTCAATTTTGCAAATTTTTGCTATTGAATTTTACGAGCATTTCACTCGAAGATTACATTTCTAAGTTGGGGCAACACCTTACCCTCTTATGCTTCGAATGGAAATGGTAATACCAACCAAAATTGAGATCCCATCCTTGCGCATTTTGACGAAGGCTCAGGTAGAAGAGACCAAATAGATCAAAGAGTACAATGAGTTACTGTCTCCAATGGAAAAGAGGTTGAATGTTACCTGTCATGGACAATGCTATCAACAAAGGATGGTTCGTTGGTTATGACAAGAAAGAAAAATCTCGCCTATTTGAAGTAAGGGATAAGGTTTTAAAGCGAATTCTTCCGATTCAAGAGGAAGTTAAAGGAAAGTTTGCTCCAACTTGGCAAGGACAATTTATTGTTCAAGAGTGCTATCCAGAGGAATGCCCATTCTCACAGAACTAGATGGACAGGTTTCTCCTCTGACAATCAATTCAAATATGTGTAAGAAATTCTTTATCTGATTATGTGATTTTTCTTTTTGAGATACCATTTAGGGTGGATTAAAGGCGGGATTTCTTCTTTTCTCTTTGAACATTTTACCCATAGTTTTCTCCTTTGAGCCTCCAGAATAATTTAACCCTTCATTTGATAGCCCCTCTAAAGATCGCAAACCCCACACTAGGGCAAATTTTTGTCTCCTATTTGTTTGAAAAAAAAAAGAAGAAAAAAAGAAGAAGAAGAAGAGTCAAAAGCCAAACTGGAGCAGTTTTTTCAGTTTTAATACTCTCATACTGGGGCAAATGTTGATAGAACACGGTCTTAGGGTTTTTGAAACCTCTTTGAAGATTTGCTTTCAACCCTTAACATTTCTTCTACACCCCACCCCATCATAAAAATCATAAAGTCCCGACTTTCGCCTTAATAGTATCTCTAATAAAAATCACTTAATCAAATGACAAATGATGTCAATACACTTTCGCCAATTTTGCATGGAAAGGATTGTCGCACTGATGCCACCATTTCTTAAAACACAGTTCTGAGTTGATAAGGGCTATTGGTAAAATTTGTTCATTAGGTGAAAACCCAAAAGGGCACCTTGAAAAAAAAAGAAGAAGAAAAAGGAGAGAGAAAAAATAAGAAAAAACATAAAAAAAGGAGAAAAAGAGAAAAACCCTAAAAAAAAGGAAAAAAAATAAAAAAATAAAAGGGAAAAAGGAAAAGAAAAAAAGAAAAAGAGGGGCGACCTTGGTGAAAATCTAAAAAGTTAAGGTCATCAAGGTAAGGTTTTGGAGCACAAGAGAATCATGAACGAAAAAACAGAATGCCGAAACTTGAAGTAAAATTGAGAAGATTCAAGACAAGTTGCAGCACAATTCTTGGGGAGTAGTTTTGACATCGTAAGATCATGCTTCCATGGTTCTCAAGGCCAAAGGGACCACAAGGGATCACATGGTGGTGGCATTATGTGATAACTCTTTCGGTTTTCTAGAAAGCATGAAAAATGTGGCCTTCGTTAAACATGATTTACACTGAGTCAAATATCAAAAGGAGTGAGCTCCAATTTTGGTAATAAATCGATTTTGTGAAAAAAAAAAAGTCTTTTAAAATCGAGAGAATAGTGACATATGTATGTACCTTTCAAATCTCTTGAAGGGAGAGTTGTCATTGGTATTCTTCAAATTTTAAAATTCGTCACTTTTGATTTTTTTCAAAAAGAAAAAGTGTGTTTCTTTCATTTCTTCTAAAGTTTGAAAAAAAAAAAGAAAGAAAGATTGCAAATCCACCAACTTGAGCAACAATGCCACAATGCAAAGCAAATGATTGGTTGTTCAAAAATTGATTCAAATTGGGGCAAAATTTTGAAAAATTGCAATTTTAAAAGTTTTTTCAAGACCAATTTCAAGGCAGGTTTAGATTTTATCCCACTGACCACTTTTCATGGCAGGCTTGGGTTGTATCCCACTAACCAATTTCAAGGCAGGCTTGGGTTGTATCCTACTGACCAATTTTCACGGCAGATTTGGGTTTTATCCCACTGACCAATTTTTAATGCGGGTTTGGGTTTTATCTCACCAAACTCGACAGGCTCGGGTTTTATCTCACTGACCATTTTTTCCTTTTCATTGGGTTTGGGTTTTACCCCACCAATCTCGGCAGGTTCGGATTTTATCCCAATGACCGTTTTATTTTATTGGGTTCGGATTTTATCCCACCAATCTGTTAAGATCTAAAGATCAAATTTAAGTTTCTATCCCCCTTCTTGACAAATTTAAATTCCTGTTGGTGAGTCTCAGCGTCCACCGCACACCCTTTTATCCCTCTTCCTAACAAATTTAAATTCATGTTAGCGAGTCTCAACGTCCACCGCGCACCCTTTTATCCCTCTTCTTGACAAATTTAAATTCCTGTTGGTGAGTCTCAACGTCCACCGCGCACCCTTCTACCTCCCTTCTTGACAAATTTAATTTCCTGTTGGTGAGTTTCAGCGTCCACCGTGCACCCTTCTATCTCCCTTCTTGACAAATTTAAATTCCTGTTGGTGAGTCTCAGCGTCCACCGCGCACCCCTCTATCCCCCTTCTTGACAATCAAATTTAATTTCCTGTTGGTGAGTCTCAGCGTCTACCGTGCACCCTTCCACCTCCCTTCTTGACAGAAAAAAATCATCATCAAATTTAATTTTCTATTGGTGAGGTTCAGCGTTCGCCGCGCACCCTTCTATCCCTCTTCTTGAAAATCAAATTTAATCTTCTGTTGGTGAAATCTCTGCGTCCGCTGCGCATCCTTCTACTCTCTTTCTTGAACAAAATCAAATTTAATTTCTTGTTGAAGCGTAACCGCGTCCCTCCGCGCATCTTTTTCTAAATGATCAAATTTAATTTTCTGTTGGTGAGTTCTCAGCTTCCGCCACGCACCTTTCTACCTCCCTTCTTGACAATCACATTTAATTTTCTGTTGGAGCATAACCGCATCCCTCCGCGCATCTCTTTCTAGTTATGACAGTTGCTTTTCTTGACTATTTTGATTAACAGTTATGCTTTATCATTCATTTTATATTTCATGTTTAGAAGTTCTGAGAGTTCAGACTTCTTCGACTTTGCAAAGATCGCAGATGGTCAATGCACTTGTTTCATTGTGGTTCACCGATTTTCGAACTACGTTTGACCTGAATCCCATGGCGGGATACGTAGGCAACTCTACATGAGTTCAGTCACGTGTTTTGTAATTTCATGACATCTTGTGTTCAATAATTTCAGCCAAATGTTGGTTTGTTTATTTTAACCCAGGTGCAATTAGAAGAGACAGGTAAGCAATTTGGTGTCAACGTCTTTGTTTAGAGTTTTTTTGAAACTCAAGACAAAGAGGGACAAGCTGTAGATACCAAATTTTTGTCAAATTTTAACGTTTTCTTGAATTTTTTCTATTTAATGAGTTATTTATTTTCTTGCATTTTAATGTACATTTTTCTTATATTTGCAGGTTTGTTTTAGTAAAAAAAAGAAAAAAAGGAAGTCATCATAAGCCATCATGAGCTTTCATGATGACTCATGATGGCCATCACCTTTTTGACCAAAGCACACGAGAGAAAGGAAGGAAGCAACAGAAAGAAAAACGAGGCAACGGATCGAAGAGAAGAAATTGCAAAGAAGGGCTCCTAAGATTGCCTTTAAGACCACTCTCTCGGCCTTTTCTTTCCGGGCTCTTGACAGACAAGCAAAAAAGAAAAAAAAAACACTCCACTCTTTCTCCCCAACCTCAGTTTTTTTTCTTGACTCCCAACAGACAAAGCCACAAGAGAAAGCACTCTCCACTCCCCAACTCTCTCGGCCATTTACTCCCAAAATTTCCAAATCAACCTGCACAATTTTCTTCAACAAGTCTGCACCACTAGGATTAACAAGGGACCATAACTCTCATTGATGTATCTCCCTTCATTTTATTTCCTTTTCAGTTTTTTTTATTATTTAATTATATCGTAAGCATGTTTAGTTGTTAATTTGTGTTTTTCTCTTGCTATTTTTATTATTGTTATTTTCATTATTATTATTATTATCATTTTTTTTATTTTAGGACTGTTTTGATTTAGTTTAGTCATATTTGTTGTTGCTTTCGTTGATTTCAATTCATAATTATGTTGTAAAAATCACAAGGAGTTTTGTAGTATAAATTTTACGATTTTTTGTAATTATAGTGTTAAAATAAAAAAATAAAAAAACCGAACTCTTTTGGCAGTTTCGCCACTTTTGATTCATTTTTTTTTGTAAAAATTAATTCTGGAAATGGAATCTACGCGAAAAATCGAGTTGGGATGTGTATTTTGATAAAATTTGGTGACCGAAAAATTTACCGACAACCGGTAGCGGTCCGTCACCGAGCAGCCATGCAAGAAAATTGCAGAAAGAACTATGGCCAGAAACGTTGCAGAAGTAAGAAAAAGCTTCATCTAAGCTTTGGATGAATTTTCAGAAAATTTCACTTTTGATCCCTCAACTTTTGCTTAATTTCACAATGACCCGAGAACATTTGTAATTGAACCAATTTTGCCCATTTTAAGTTTTTTATATTTTTAAGTGATCTTTTTGGGTAGATTAGTTCTGGTTTAGGACATAATTAGGATTAAATAATTTTTAGTGGATTTATTATCTTATTGGATTTTAGTGAAATAGGTAGTTTGGGTTAGAGATTTATTTAGTTGGGTTTGACTAATACGTTGTTGGCTTATTTTTTCTGGGTTTTTGACTTGGGTTTAGGAGGTTAAAATCCAACACTTTGGATTGGGTTTTGATTAATTTGGTTGGGTTTAATTGATAAATAAAAGTGGATTGGCCCGTATATTTTTTTGGACTTTTCTCTGGGCTTGAAAAGTTTTGGCCCAAGGTAGAAATAAAAATGGCCCAATGACCCAATTTCTTAAGTGATCTGATGATAAATTTGCAGAGCAGTCCCTATACTTTTGAATAGTGCACTGTAGCCCTAAATACTTGATATTTCTTTCAATTAGGTCTCTGTTTTAATTACAAATAGTTCCCTAAACTTTATTTGTCTTTAATTTGGACCCCATATTTTTGTGATAATTATAATTTGACCCCCAAAACTTGATTAATTTGTGCAATTAGGTCCCTAACAGATTTGATTGCTTAAATAGAAGTTGCTTTTCTTCTCTGATCATTGATTACACTTCATTTAAGTGCTTCAATTGATTGATTTCATGTTTATTTCCATTTGTTATGATTTACTTGTTAATTAAATTGGTGCCTTGATGATTTTTGTTAATTTTGAAGTTAAATAGGTAAAACCAAACCCAATTAGCTACTACTTCAAGGGAGGTATCTTCTTATTTTATTTTAAATTCTCTTATATGCTCTTATGTGTTTTTTATGTGTGAATTTGCATGTTTTGAGTGATTTTCTTTTAGTTGTTTGGTTTTATCCGTTTTAAGTTTCATGTATTTAATTTAATTTTGATGATTATTTGGGAGGCAATTAAATGCCAAATTGTAATAGTTAGGTTATTATTTTATTTCATTTCTTACCCCCTTTAGATTGTAGTTAGGGCCCCCGAATGTAATAGTTAAGTCTCTATTTGCTTTTATTCGCTTGTGTGTTTGCATGTTTGTGTGTTTACATGTTTCCTTGTTTTTCTTAAGGCCTTTGCATCTAGATATCATACTTATGTGCTATGTGCTATATGTGATTTATGTGTTTATTTGTTTTTATTATGTTTTATATGATTTATTTGATTATAATAAATGCATGATGTCACCACATTAGTCCATCGCTAGTCGTGGCTTCTCCTTTCGTTTACTTGCTAGTCCATTGCTAGTACGGACTTTTAGAAATAGGCTATTCCAACGCTAGACCCTTAGATTGTTCATGCACTAGATTCATTTTTGTGTGATATTCATTACATTTTCATGCATATTTTATTTTTTAGGATCTTTTCTCATTTGCATGATATTTCCTATTATCTATTATTCCCCTATCCTCTATATGTGTTAATCATATCATTCAGAATTACATCTCATCTAAGAAATTGTGGAATAAGTTAGTTCATTTGCTTGTTCATGTTAGGAGAATTATTCTTCAAACATGGGAAATGGGTGATTATAACTCTTTAGTTTAAATACCCCATCGATCCTTATATAAGAAAATTATGTCACGAGTTTTTGTTTCCCGTACCCATTATGTTGAATTCCTATTATTTGGCCACTTATATCTAAATATATAATTTAATCTTCTTTTCTTTTCTTTGAATTTCATTCATGCATGCTCGTGACCCCTTCAAGGAATTATTTTGGTCTTCGCAATCAATGCGATTGGTATCAATTAAACTCTTGAATGGATATTTTGTCCCTTTCGATATTTTATAAATTTAGATCTGCATCCATGTAGGAAAAATCCAAATGTGATAAAATTAAGGGTTAGATTAGGAAAATTTTGACTAAACTTCGCAACTAGCTTAGACTAGGTTAAAAGGGTGCCTTAGGTTTGAGTTAATCGAACCTTTGCCTTCCCTTTCTTCAACCGTGAGTTAGTCAAAACACCCTTTCAACCTAGTCTAACCTAGTTGCGTGGTTTAGTCAAAATTTTCTTAATCTAACCCTTAATTTTATCACATTTGGATGTTTCCTATGTGACGCCCCCACTTCTCCCAAAGGCGAACCAAAGGGTATCCGCGGAATGTCTGCCCAGCTCTCGCCAGGACTCAAGCAGTTTCCATTCAAGCTTAAAGCAAAATCATTCAACAACACTAGATAAGTAAGAAAGTGCGGAAAACTTCCAAACTTAACAATATACATAACGCTTATTCAATCATTACATTAAATTTTCAAAAGGTACATCAATACCCAAAATATACTACGTCCGGGTACATCAAATATCCAAACCAAATATTAGGTTTTCGAAGTACAACCAGTAAGAGGTCTAGCCCAAAATATATTAAAACCCTAAGCCAGAAGTGTATCACAAGAGTTCCTCCAAGTACCATTCCATACCAAATCTTGTTAAGGAAAACAATTCTACAGGGTGAGCAAAAAGCTCGTGAGGCCAAGGACACACATGCAATCACATAGTCCAAATAACAAGCCCAATTAGCAGGTCAAATAAGAAAGTACAAACAATTGCCAATTCCAATGAAATGTAAACAGAAACAATTCAAGGATATGGTAGCTCTCAAGAGCTAAGTTTCACTTGCATTGCCAGGGTCATTCGTATACATTTCCGCGATGACTCTCCGTCAACCGGTTTGGTATTTCCAATCCGTAGATCTCCACTTACTTCCCTCCATCCATCATTTCACCCTCTCGGATCCGTAACCAGCAGGCATGTAAAGGCGATACTATACAAGTATGCCAAGCAAGATCTCAAAAGATCAAGCTTTAGGTCCCAAGATTTACCAAGTTTTCCCGACCAAGACCTCACGATTGGCTGCGAGATTACGAGGTATAACCATTGGGTTTTGGGCGTCCCCACAGGTTAGGTTTTCAAAACCAAATCAAGTTTTACCGATGAGATTTCTCTGCATTCGACTTTAGGTCATGTACATGTAAAATCCAGTAATTTCATGTAATTCATGTAGCAGTCATGTATTGATCCAAGTAAAGGAGATAAAGTGCGGTAAAGTACACACTTTCCCCAACAAGTACAGTTCAAGTAACAACAGGTTCAAGTAAAGTTCATGTAGGCAACAGATCTCAAGCAAAGTGCAAGTAAACATGCACTTGACACTCACCAAGTCAATCAAGGAGAAATGTTACTTGAAGTTCAAGCGTCTACCGTAGGATCCTCTTGAAGGTCCTCGTGCGAGCCTGATCAATTAATAGTGAAAATCACTTAGAAACCCCATTTATCAAGAAAGTTTGCACCCTTGTGCAAACCTAGAAAATTTTACTAAAATGAGCCTAAATTATTCACAATTTAAGGCTCAAAAGTGGAGTTTTTAAAGTGCAAGAGAATTCAAGTTTTCATCTTTGAAATCAAGTATAAGATGTTCAGGTACTATCGAAGGAGTAAGCAGTACTTTAGAAACTCCATTTCCTTGGAATTTGGAAAATTTTAGTTTTGATACGATACATTAGAAAAGTCGTATCTCACGTTTTACAAGTCAAAAATTGGAAAACTTGGTACCGTTGGAAACCTCTTCCAAGGCACTAAAAGTCCCTAGAATACACTTTTCTAAGATTCCAAATGAAAAATATTCAAAAATAAGCTCAAAGTCTCTGTTTTGGTTCCTAAGGCAGATTTAGGTTGGTTTTTGGCCAAATTTGAAAATTCGGCAAAATTCACTTGATTGGAACTAGCTTTTGAAATTTGGTAATCTTTTAGAGTCGCAATCCAAGTTTACAGTAAAACAAGCAGAATGAGAAACGGAGTTTTGAGTACTAAGATATGGGAACTCAAATTTACCAAAATTTCCTAGTGAAACATGGGTTTTTCAAACTCGAGTCATGAACTTTGGTAATTTATTTGACCCATGAAACGGCCTCAGAATAACAACATAATTAGCAGTATAATACTACCATATAAGGGTTGTCCCTCCACCAAATTTCATGGAGAAATAACTACGGAAAGGTGGTCAACCAAACAACCCAAGTTTCGAAAATCCTAAGGCAAAACTGTCTTGAACCTTTTTGTTTTCCATTCCAAACGTTTGGCCAAGGAAAATCCTTCAAACATGGTTCATTTGTGTAGGTAAAGCCTAAAGAACACTCATGGTACATTTGATAAGTGTTTTAACTCCAAGAAACTCAATTGACAAGTCTATACCAAGTCTAACATCAATTCTGCTCAAAATTTAGGGTTTTCAAGGATAGGGCAGGTTTCGTATTTTGATCACCAATCACTCAATTCAACTCGGAATTGAGCATGGTTGGTGGCGTTGGAAAATAAATTTATAAAGCTATAATTTCACAGAAGAAATCATTTTGAAATTCAGCACACAACTAGCTCAAATTCGAGCCTCAAGTTGTAGCTTCTGAACTTCGTTCCAGGAAAACAGAGAAACAGGACAGTCATTTTTAAACGGTTGGTACAGGCCACTCAGTTGGAATTAGGGGTTGCATTTTATACCAAATGAAATCTGGGAATGTCTAGTTTCCAGTTCCGCAAACGGCACTCGATTCCGACATCGGACCAATGAGTTATAGCCGAAACAAGATGGCTGTCCAGTAGTGACGGGAATCATTCCCAGTTTTGGCAGATTCTAAAACTCAACATGCACTCACCCAAATCACGTAAATTTTTGAGAAAACTTTAAACACAACCTATATTTCATATTTTCATCAGAAACAAGTCAATTGGACTTCAAGAAAATACACTAAAATGCACGAAATTAGCAAGGCAGAATCGGCATGATCACATGCAGCTCCTCATTTGACTTCCTTTTCATTTTTGCCACTTAACTCTACTAAATTAGCACTTCATCAACACAATCAGCATCCAATCCTAGCTAATCAGATCATCCAAGTCATTGTGGAATTTCATAGAGCCCACTCACCAATTTTTCAACAATTTAAAGCTGCCCATGAGAATCCAAGAGCTCATGAGTGTAATTTAACTTCCATAAACCAAGAATTAAGTAGTGGATCATTACTTACTTTCTTAGGGAGCTAAGGCAGAATTTTCGGTCACTTTGAGCTGGAGAAAAACCGTGAGAGTTAGCTCTTTTCCTAGCTTATCTTGATCACCAAGTGATTTGAGGGTTGCATGTGAAATTTGGAGGAAATTGAGCAAGGAATTGAGGAGAGAGGGTGGAGGAATTTTTTGGTCTAGCTCTCCCTTGGTTGCTCGGCTGTTTGTGCGTAGGAGAGGAAGGAAATGCAGATACTATGAGCTTCTAGTGGTAAGCTTAAACGTGTGGCTCAATTGTACTTAAAGTTGTCCACTAACGTAGTGCACGTCCGCGTGCGTTTCGGCTCGATTTCTCGCGAGTTTATTGCACTAGTGCACTAAACCTCTAATGCACTTGCATTCATATTATTATTATTCACTCTTAATAGTTCCAAAATAATGGCCTAAGGTTCCTCAATTACTCGCGTGCGTAAAACGCGTATTTCCAATTTAAGCGCGAGATAATGAAATTTCTAAGAAATTCCTATGACGGTAATATAACTAACTAACCTTTGAACACTTAAATATAAAAATACCTATTTTGAGACTAATGCACAAGTTTCCAATTTTTTCCAAGTTTATTGTATTCTCGAATTGATTATTTACTCCAGTCGCGTATTTACTATTTTCACTTAACGAGCTTTCATAAATTAAATTTCGAAACGAATCACTTTAAAAATATAACTAAGCTATGGATACATTTAATTAGGCCAAAAAAAGATAGAAAATATTAATCGGAACATTTGGCCAAATAAATAATTAAATGGGTTACAATTTGGAGTTTAAATTAAATAATTTAAATTTTTTTTTGTGAGTCTTTACATCCTCTCCCCCTTAAGAAAATTTCGTCCTCGAAATTTACCTTGATCTGCGAACAGGTCTGGATACTTTTCTCGGATTGCCTCTTCAACTTCCCAGGTTGCTTCCTCTAACTCGTGGTTTCTCCAGAGAGCTTTTACTAAAGGTATCTGTTTACTTCTTAATTCTTTCACCTTTCTATCCAGAAGTTTCACCGGCCTCTCCTCATAGGTCAAAGTCTCATTAATCTCAATATATTTCGGTTGTAAAATGTGAGAAGGGTCTGGATGGTATTTCTTAAGCATGGATACATGGAAAATATTATGAATCCGAGATAAACTCGGTGGCAATTCCAACTTATAGGCTACACTCCCCACACGCTGGATAATCTTATAAGGCCCTACGAACCTTGGTTGTAGTTTCTTCCCCTTTCCAGACATCAAACTCGCTTTCAAAGGTGTGATCTTGAGAAATACTGGCTCTCCAACCGCAAATTCCAAATTCTTCCTCCGGTTATCGGCGTAACTCTTTTGACGACTTTGTGCGGTTTGAATTCTCTGACCTACTAACTTTATTTTCTCATTGGCTTCCTCAATCCATGGCACTGTAGTCGGGTTTAAGATCTTTCGTTCACCTACTTCGTCCCAACAAATCGGAGACCTACACTTTCGACCATAAAGTGCTTCATACGGGGCCATTTGAATAGAAGAGTGGTAACTATTATTATAAGCAAATTCTACCAAGGTTAAATACTTGTTCCAATTCTCCCCAAAATCCATCACACAAGTTCTCAACATATCTTCAAGGGTTTGAATCGTCCGCTCGGACTGTCCATCAGTCTGGGGATGGTAAGTAGTACTGAAATTCAATTTAGTCCCCAATACCTCTTGCATCTTTTGCCAGAACCTCGAAACAAATCTTGGATCTCTATCCGACACAATACTGACAGGAATTCCATGTAACCTAATGATTTCATCCAAATACAACTTGGCCAACTTCTCCAATGGGTATCTCATGTTAATCGGTAGAAAATGAGTCTATTTGGTCAATCTATCTACTATTACCCAAATAGCATCATGGCCTCTTTGTGTCCTCGGTAATCTTGATACAAAGTCCATAGTGATGTTCTCCCATTTCCACTCAGGTATTTCCAAAGGTTGCAAAAGTCCTGATGGTTTCTGATGTTCGGCCTTAACCTGTTGACAAGTTAAACAGGTTTGGACAAATTGGGCAATTTCTTTTTTCATGCTCTCCCACCAGTACAATCTCTTCAAATCTTGGTACATTTTATTCCCTCCAGGGTGTACCGTAAACTTCGATCAGTGTGCCTCCTCTAAAATTTTCTTCTTAAGCCCTTCATCTTTTGGCACCACTATCCGATTCTGAAACTTCAAAATATCATTTGATCCCAAATCAAAATCCGACCTTTCTCCCTTTTTGACACTTTCCACCCGCTTTTGCACCTCAGGGTCCTTTTCCTGAGACTCTTTAATACGTCCCATCAAGGTGGAATTCACTATAATGTTCCCAAGAATTATTTTCCTCGGCTCCAATCGAGGATTCCAATAACTAATTTCTTCTAACAAGTGAAGCTCCTTAATCATCAATCCGGCCACTTGTACTTGACGGCTTAGAGCATCAGCCACTATGTTGGCTTTTCCTGGATGATACTTTATCGTGCAATCATAGTCTTCTAGAAATTTCATCCATCTACGTTGCCTTAAATTCAGCTCCTTCTGAGAAAATAAGTACTTAAGGCTTTTGTGATCAGTGAAAACCTCAAATGTCACCCCGTATAGGTAATGCCTCCATTTCTTTAAAGCAAATACCACAACCGCTAACTCTGAGTCATGGGTCGGGTAATTTCTCTCATGTGGTTTTAATTTCCTAGAGGCGTAGGCTATCACTTTATCATTTTGCATTAAAACACAGTCTAATCCTTCCTTGAAAGCATCTGTGTAGACCACAAAGCTATCTTTTCCGTTCGGTAGAGCTAACACTGGCGCCCTAGTCAAACATCTTTTCAATTCCTGGAAGCTCTCCTCGCATTTAGGACTCTAAATAAACTTTCCGCTTTTCTTGGTCAGTTCAGTCATGGGTCCAGCGATCCTAGAAAAATCCTGGATAAATCTCCGGTAATATCCTGCCAATCCGATAAAACTTCGAATCTCAGTAGGATTTTCCGGTCGTTTCCACTTCGAAACAGCTTCCACTTTAGTTAGATCCACTTTAATTCCATCCTTAGAAATTATGTGTCCCAAGAAAGTCACTTCTTTTAACCAAAACTCACACTTGCTAAACTTAGCATACAATTGGTGCTCCCTTAGAGTTTGCAAAACAATCCTCAAGTGCTTCTCATGATCCTCCATATTCTTAGAATACACCAAAATATCGTCAATAAAGACCATAACAAATTGGTCCAAATAAGGTTTAAAAACCCTATGCATCAAATCCATGAAAGCAGCAGGTGCATTCGTTAACCCAAACGGCATTACAACAAACTCAAAGTGCCCGTATCTCGAGTTAAAAGCAGTCTTAGGAATATCCTTCTCCAAAATCCTCAATTGATAGTAACCCTGTCTCAAATCCAACTTCGAGAATACTATCGCCCCTTACAATTGGTCAAACAACTCATCAATGTGGGGCAGTGGGTACTTATTCTTAACTGTGACATTATTTAAGCCTCGGTAATCTATGCACAGTCTCAAACTCCCATCTTTCTTCTTAACAAATAAAATCGGGGCCCCCCATGGTGAATCACTTTCCCTTATAAAACCCCGTGCCAACAAATCCTGTAGTTGTAATTTTAATTCTTTCAATTGGGCTGGAGCCATTCGATATGGCGTCTTAGAGATAGGTGTTATTCCCGGGGTCAGATCAATCTTAAAAGCTATATCCCGTTCCGGGGGCAAAGACTCTAACTCTTCTGGAAAAATATCTAGAAAATCTTTCACTACTGGCATGTTTTCCAAATTCACCTTATCACTATGGGTATTAATAAGGAAGGCCAAATATCCTTGAGCTCCTCTACTTAATAATCTTCTAGCTCGAATTCCCGAAATAAGTGCAGACGAAACCAATTTACCCCTCACATCCAGCTTCAGGGTTGCCTCCCCTGAAATACACAATTCTACAATCTTTGTTCTACAGTTCAATTGAGCATTATAACGGGCTAGCCAATCCATCCCTAAAATCACATCATACCCCTTAATTGCCAAGCCTATCAAAT
Source organism: Coffea arabica (assembly GCF_036785885.1). Lineage (NCBI taxonomy): Eukaryota > Viridiplantae > Streptophyta > Magnoliopsida > Gentianales > Rubiaceae > Coffea > Coffea arabica. The sequence goes on from NC_092313.1 coordinate 41,413,175, forward strand.
CAGCCAACAATTTTCGTTCCTCAACGTAGATTTCACAATCCCTATACACCATGTTAGCAATTAAACTTTTGTCTCCAGTAGGCGTTTTAACTTCCAAGTCATAAGGTAACTTAATTGGTTTCAAGTCTATTCCATTCATGAAATTAGGGTTTACAAAAGAATGAGTCGCACCCGGATCAATCAAAATCTTAGCTAAACGGTGGAAGACAGGAACCGTACCTTCAACCACCTCAGTTGCATCTGGTATTTGCTGATGATCCAGCGCATAAACCCTAGCCGGTACCTTAGGTCGATTCCTCCAGCACTGGTCTGTTTGGAGGTTGACTTTTCTGGCCTTTGAGTGTTACCTCCAATCTTCGTTTTACTCGGACAGTTCACGAGTTGGTGCTCCGTGCACTACAAGAAAATTGGTCATCAGTGACAACTTTTCTCTGTGACGAAAAAAAGTTGTCACAAAAGTGGATCCTTTATTGACGACTTTCTAACTCGTCACAAACCTCTAATGGGAGCCAACTCATTTGTGACGACTTTTCTAAGTCGTCACTAGTAAACTCCCGCCAAAATTTAGCAAGAGCGCGGGAGTGTTTAGAACACACAATAGTGACGACATTAAGAACATCATCACTATTGCTTGGCCTATTTACAGACGACCTTTTGTTGTCGTCACTGATCACTAAAAAAAAAAGTTATTAGTGACAACATTTTGTAGTGATGACAATAGGTCGTCACAAAAGGAGTTTCTTTAGTCGCGACACCTAAAGTTGTCACAATTGCATCAAAGCAACTAAATGTTTAGTGACGACCCGTTATTTTCGTCACAAACTACACTGCAAGAAATATGGTCATTAGTGACAACATTTTTTAGTGACGACAAAAGTCGTCACAAAACGAGGTTGTTTAGTGACGACAAGGAAAGTTGTCATAATTGCTCAAAGCAACTAAGTCTTCAGTGACGACCTTGAAAAAGTTGTCACTAAAATGCTCTATATAGTGACAACTTCTAATATCGTCACTGTCACTCTACCGATTCGGATTTAGTGACAAGAATTGATCGTCACTGTTTAAAGTACTTATTTCTAAGTCACTTTCATTAATTCTACTGTGCCACCCTAACTTTTGCGATTTAGCCCCAAATGTTGTAAAAAATTCCATTAATTCCATTATGATACCTTAACTTTTACAATTTAGCCCCATATGTAGTACACCGATTTCTTTAATTCTATTATTACTCCCTAACTTTTGTAATTTAGCCCCATATGTAATTCACCAATTTCATTAATTCTACTATGGCACTCCAACTTTTGCAATTTAACCCCCATATGTAATACACCAATTTTATTATTTCTATTATGGCACCCTGACAACTTCTAATATCGTCACTGTCACTCTACCGATTCGGATTTAGTGACAAGAATTGATCGTCACTGTTTAAAGTACTTATTTCTAAGTCACTTTCATTAATTCTACTGTGCCACCCTAACTTTTGCGATTTAGCCCCAAATGTTGTAAAAAATTCCATTAATTCCATTATGATACCTTAACTTTTACAATTTAGCCCCATATGTAGTACACCGATTTCTTTAATTCTATTATTACTCCCTAACTTTTGTAATTTAGCCCCATATGTAATTCACCAATTTCATTAATTCTACTATGGCACTCTAACTTTTGCAATTTAACCCCCATATGTAATACACCAATTTTATTATTTCTATTATGGCACCCTAACTTTTACAATTTAGCCCCTATTTTTTATTAGGAAATTGCGAATGGTATCTTGATAAACTATGCATAAATATTTTATAATTTTCTCAAACTTAAGTAATAATTTGTTATAAACTCTAAAGATATATCTTTCATTACAATAGTTATAAGGCAGACAGGTCTTTTTATCAATGGAATAAGAAATTTATGCCAGATTTATCCTTTGTACTACATGCCAAGTAGTATTAGCAAAGGAATAACAAAGTACTACAAAGTAATTAACAAAATAGCCTTCAGGGAGTGTAGTTTATGGGCAAATGAGCATTATCTATTCAAAGTACCAACTTTTTATGGGCATTTTACTCTCAAACATATAATTTATGATAAATTTATAAATGTTTGTAAGTAAAATTCAAAAAGTGTTACACTGATTTCTTACAAAACGAAAACTGGCAGGTTATCTTTTCAACATAAATTAAATTTTTTTTTAAAAAGAAATGGCCCATAAAATACCAACTCTTTGTGGGTTTCCTCCATTACATGAACAAATATTCTGCTCTTTATGGGCATTTCACTCCGAATCATTTAATTTATGTTAAATACATAAATGTTTGTAAGTAAAATTCAAAAAGTGTTGCACTAATATTTTTATGGAAGGGAAACTGGTAGGTTTTGTATTTAACATAAATTAAATATGTGAAAGGAAAAAAAAAAGAAATTACCCATAAATCTATGTCTTGCAAATGTATACTAGTAAAATAGTTTCAAACAAAATTAAACATTAAAATAAACTGTAATTTATACACATTAAAATATTTGTAATTTATACACATTTTGCAACTACTACTTTGTGTTTTCTCTGTAATGAATTTTTTAACTATTGAGAACTTATGTTTTGTCTTGCAAATCTATACTAGTACAATAGTTTTAAACAAAATTAAACATTAAAATAAATGTTTCAAAAAGAACAAAAGTACATTTATCACTTGCGGTAATGTAACAAAATTTTCTCAACCATTATCAATATTTTCACAAAAGTATTAAAAACTAGCAATTGACAATATTAAAAACTAGCAATTTAATTAATGATGACTTTTCTTGTCATTATAATCTTGAATAAATTAGTGATAACACTATGTCATCACTAAATTTTCCAAGATTTTGACTTAACAATAATGTCTTATTAATAGCATTTGATTATTTTTAATGAAAGTCTGTTATAACCATAGAATTTGACTTTCGTTATTTTCAATTAATGATGTACTTTAGTGCTGCAATTATAAAAAATTGCAGGGCTAAAATATTTGCAAATTATAAAAGTATATTTTCACTTATATGTAATTAACAAATTTTGCCACCTATATTGATGAAAATTTGTGTTTTTGTACTAAAAAATAAAGAATAATACTATAGCAATAAAATCTATGCTTCAAACCAAATTAAAAATAAAAAAAGAATTGTGTTTTTGTAATCATTATGTGTTCTCTAATGATTTTTAACTGTTATATACTTATGAGCCTCCTTGTTAATTTAATTTTCTTGTATATGTAATAACTTCATTAGAATAAAAATAATTGAATAAATAAATAATTCATTAGTGTAAATAAACTTGTGACTACTTAACTTAGAATGATTATCAGTTAATTTGATATGAAAATTTGTGCCCAAGTTTTTTGGATATTGTTTGAGTTATGGGCGAAATCATCTCCACTAGAATTATTTTAGTTGTGAATACCATTACTTCATTTTTTTATTGTGCAAGATAAAGGTTTTCAGCGGAGTTGGTGGTGGAAACAGGTTTGAGAGATTGAGTTTGGGACGAAGGTGAAGGTTTTAATTAGCTATAGTGGTAGGAGTGGATCCCCTTCTTCATCCACCTCTTCCACCGAGATTAACCCATCTAACTCCACTTCCTTCAACCACCAAAATGGTGGTCCTGCTCCCCACCGCATCGCTGCCGGAGCAAATAACTCCGACTCGATGCACTCCTGGTGGGAGTCCATATCAAAAGCCCGCACTCGAATCCATCTCCTCTCCACTCTTCTCCCCGAAACCTCCTCAGTTCTCTCGTTCCTTGCCGACTCCGACCGCCCTGCCCGCTCCCTCCTCCTCTCTTCCGCCGCCTATTCCTCCATCTCATCTTCCCTCTCCTCCCCTTCATCCGGCTCCGACGACGACTCTCTTTGCCTGTGGCTATACGACACCTTCCTCTCCGCTGACTCCGAACTCCACCTCGTTGTCCTCTGCTATATCCCTCTCGTCTCCTCCTTCTATCTATCCCGCATCCACTCCTCCTCCACCACATCCGCTATCTCCCCCACCCCTAATCTCGCCGGCTTCGAAGCTGTCCTTCTTGTCCTCTACTCATTTGAAGTCAAGGCTCATTCGGGTATACCCGTGCTCATTTCAATCCCTGATCTCTCTCAACCTTCTCTTTATCACTCCTCTCGAAATCCCCCTTCGAATAAATCGAACCCCATTAACAATAACCCCTCGTCTCGGCCTCTAGTCGGCGTTCTATCGCCTCCTCTCGAACCCCAGATGGCGGTGAAGTCTACTAAACGAGCTTCCATTGTAGGCATTGCCCTTGATTGCTATTATAAGAAGATCTCGCAAATGCCCAGTTGGTCAGTAAAATCCATTAGTGATGACTTTTTACTTTTTTGTGACAAGAATAGATTGTCACTAAAGGTCAAATTTCTTGTAGTGGTGCTACCACAAGCTCTAGCAAGAAATACATCAAACTACACAGTGACAAAATATTGTAACTGAATCACATTTCTCCAATGACAAGTGCCTATTGTCAGTAAATCAAATGTCTTTATTGACAACAATTGTTGTAATTGAATTAAATTCTATATTGACAACAATATGTTGTCACTGTTGAAAGGTGTTTAGTGACAACAAAATTGCTAGTAATTGGACCATATACTGATGACCATTGTTGAGTTTTAGTGACGATATTGTTTCATGCATCATTGATAAGAAGTCATGTTGTCACTAAACTTAAAGCATTTATTGATGAGAAAAGTTGTCACAAAAGCTCTTTATTTACTGACGACTTTTAAGTCATCAGTGTATACTTTTACTGACGGGCATTCAGTGACGACCCTGTGACGACCGAAAAGTTGTCAGTAAAATCCATTAGTGATGACTTTTTACTTTTTTGTGACAAGAATAGATTGTCACTAAAGGTCAAATTTCTTGTAGTGGTGCTACCACAAGCTCTAGCAAGAAATACATCAAACTACACAGTGACAAAATATTGTAACTGAATCACATTTCTCCAATGACAAGTGCCTATTGTCAGTAAATCAAATGTCTTTATTGACAACAATTGTTGTAATTGAATTAAATTCTATATTGACAACAATATGTTGTCACTGTTGAAAGGTGTTTAGTGACAACAAAATTGCTAGTAATTGGACCATATACTGATGACCATTGTTGAGTTTTAGTGACGATATTGTTTCATGCATCATTGATAAGAAGTCATGTTGTCACTAAACTTAAAGCATTTATTGATGAGAAAAGTTGTCACAAAAGCTCTTTATTTACTGACGACTTTTAAGTCATCAGTGTATACTTTTACCGACGGGCATTCAGTGACGACCCTGTGACGACCGAAAAGTTGTCAGTAAAATCCATTAGTGATGACTTTTTACTTTTTTGTGACAAGAATAGATTGTCACTAAAGGTCAAATTTCTTGTAGTGGTGCTACCACAAGCTCTAGCAAGAAATACATCAAACTACACAGTGACAAAATATTGTAACTGAATCACATTTCTCCAATGACAAGTGCCTATTGTCAGTAAATCAAATGTCTTTATTGACAACAATTGTTGTAATTGAATTAAATTCTATATTGACAACAATATGTTGTCACTGTTGAAAGGTGTTTAGTGACAACAAAATTGCTAGTAATTGGACCATATACTGATGACCATTGTTGAGTTTTAGTGACGATATTGTTTCATGCATCATTGATAAGAAGTCATGTTGTCACTAAACTTAAAGCATTTATTGATGAGAAAAGTTGTCACAAAAGCTCTTTATTTACTGACGACTTTTAAGTCATCAGTGTATACTTTTACCGACGGGCATTCAGTGACGACCCTGTGACGACCGAAAAGTTGTCAGTAAAATCCATTAGTGATGACTTTTTACTTTTTTGTGACAAGAATAGATTGTCACTAAAGGTCAAATTTCTTGTAGTGGTGCTACCACAAGCTCTAGCAAGAAATACATCAAACTACACAGTGACAAAATATTGTAACTGAATCACATTTCTCCAATGACAAGTGCCTATTGTCAGTAAATCAAATGTCTTTATTGACAACAATTGTGGTAATTGAATTAAATTCTATATTGACAACAATATGTTGTCACTGTTGAAAGGTGTTTAGTGACAACAAAATTGCTAGTAATTGGACCATATACTGATGACCATTGTTGAGTTTTAGTGACGATATTGTTTCATGCATCATTGATAAGAAGTCATGTTGTCACTAAACTTAAAGCATTTATTGATGAGAAAAGTTGTCACAAAAGCTCTTTATTTACTGACGACTTTTAAGTCATCAGTGTATACTTTTACCGACGGGCATTCAGTGACGACCCTGTGACGACCGAAAAGTTGTCAGTAAAATCCATTAGTGATGACTTTTTACTTTTTTGTGACAAGAATAGATTGTCACTAAAGGTCAAATTTCTTGTAGTGGTGCTACCACAAGCTCTAGCAAGAAATACATCAAACTACACAGTGACAAAATATTGTAACTGAATCACATTTCTCCAATGACAAGTGCCTATTGTCAGTAAACCAAATGTCTTTATTGACAACAATTGTTGTAATTGAATTAAATTCTATATTGACAACAATATGTTGTCACTGTTGAAAGGTGTTTAGTGACAACAAAATTGCTAGTAATTGGACCATATACTGATGACCATTGTTGAGTTTTAGTGACGATATTGTTTCATGCATCATTGATAAGAAGTCATGTTGTCACTAAACTTAAAGCATTTATTGATGAGAAAAGTTGTCACAAAAGCTCTTTATTTACTGACGACTTTTAAGTCATCGGTGTATACTTTTACCGACGGGCATTCAGTGACGACCCTGTGACGACCGAAAAGTTGTCAGTAAAATCCATTAGTGATGACTTTTTACTTTTTTGTGACAAGAATAGATTGTCACTAAAGGTCAAATTTCTTGTAGTGGTGCTACCACAAGCTCTAGCAAGAAATACATCAAACTACACAGTGACAAAATATTGTAACTGAATCACATTTCTCCAATGACAAGTGCCTATTGTCAGTAAATCAAATGTCTTTATTGACAACAATTGTTGTAATTGAATTAAATTCTATATTGACAACAATATGTTGTCACTGTTGAAAGGTGTTTAGTGACAACAAAATTGCTAGTAATTGGACCATATACTGATGACCATTGTTGAGTTTTAGTGACGATATTGTTTCATGCATCATTGATAAGAAGTCATGTTGTCACTAAACTTAAAGCATTTATTGATGAGAAAAGTTGTCACAAAAGCTCTTTATTTACTGACGACTTTTAAGTCATCAGTGTATACTTTTACCGACGGGCATTCAGTGACGACCCTGTGACGACCGAAAAGTTGTCAGTAAAATCCATTAGTGATGACTTTTTACTTTTTTGTGACAAGAATTGATTGTCACTAAAGGTCAAATTTCTTGTAGTGGTGCTACCACAAGCTCTAGCAAGAAATACATCAAACTACACAGTGACAAAATATTGTAACTGAATCACATTTCTCCAATGACAAGTGCCTATTGTCAGTAAATCAAATGTCTTTATTGACAACAATTGTTGTAATTGAATTAAATTCTATATTGACAACAATATGTTGTCACTGTTGAAAGGTGTTTAGTGACAACAAAATTGCTAGTAATTGGACCATATACTGATGACCATTGTTGAGTTTTAGTGACGATATTGTTTCATGCATCATTGATAAGAAGTCATGTTGTCACTAAACTTAAAGCATTCATTGATGAGAAAAGTTGTCACAAAAGCTCTTTATTTACTGACGACTTTTAAGTCATCGGTGTATACTTTTACCGACGGGCATTCAGTGACGACCCTGTGACGACCGAAAAGTTGTCAGTAAAATCCATTAGTGATGACTTTTTACTTTTTTGTGACAAGAATAGATTGTCACTAAAGGTCAAATTTCTTGTAGTGGTGCTACCACAAGCTCTAGCAAGAAATACATCAAACTACACAGTGACAAAATATTGTAACTGAATCACATTTCTCCAATGACAAGTGCCTATTGTCAGTAAATCAAATGTCTTTATTGACAACAATTGTTGTAATTGAATTAAATTCTATATTGACAACAATATGTTGTCACTGTTGAAAGGTGTTTAGTGACAACAAAATTGCTAGTAATTGGACCATATACTGATGACCATTGTTGAGTTTTAGTGACGATATTGTTTCATGCATCATTGATAAGAAGTCATGTTGTCACTAAACTTAAAGCATTTATTGATGAGAAAAGTTGTCACAAAAGCTCTTTATTTACTGACGACTTTTAAGTCATCGGTGTATACTTTTACCGACGGGCATTCAGTGACGACCCTGTGACGACCGAAAAGTTGTCAGTAAAATCCATTAGTGATGACTTTTTACTTTTTTGTGACAAGAATAGATTGTCACTAAAGGTCAAATTTCTTGTAGTGGTGCTACCACAAGCTCTAGCAAGAAATACATCAAACTACACAGTGACAAAATATTGTAACTGAATCACATTTCTCCAATGACAAGTGCCTATTGTCAGTAAATCAAATGTCTTTATTGACAACAATTGTTGTAATTGAATTAAATTCTATATTGACAACAATATGTTGTCACTGTTGAAAGGTGTTTAGTGACAACAAAATTGCTAGTAATTGGACCATATACTGATGACCATTGTTGAGTTTTAGTGACGATATTGTTTCATGCATCATTGATAAGAAGTCATGTTGTCACTAAACTTAAAGCATTTATTGATGAGAAAAGTTGTCACAAAAGCTCTTTATTTACTGACGACTTTTAAGTCATCAGTGTATACTTTTACCGACGGGCATTCAGTGACGACCCTGTGACGACCGAAAAGTTGTCAGTAAAATCCATTAGTGATGACTTTTTACTTTTTTGTGACAAGAATTGATTGTCACTAAAGGTCAAATTTCTTGTAGTGGTGCTACCACAAGCTCTAGCAAGAAATACATCAAACTACACAGTGACAAAATATTGTAACTGAATCACATTTCTCCAATGACAAGTGCCTATTGTCAGTAAATCAAATGTCTTTATTGACAACAATTGTTGTAATTGAATTAAATTCTATATTGACAACAATATGTTGTCACTGTTGAAAGGTGTTTAGTGACAACAAAATTGCTAGTAATTGGACCATATACTGATGACCATTGTTGAGTTTTAGTGACGATATTGTTTCATGCATCATTGATAAGAAGTCATGTTGTCACTAAACTTAAAGCATTTATTGATGAGAAAAGTTGTCACAAAAGCTCTTTATTTACTGACGACTTTTAAGTCATCGGTGTATACTTTTACCGACGGGCATTCAGTGACGACCCTGTGACGACCGAAAAGTTGTCAGTAAAATCCATTAGTGATGACTTTTTACTTTTTTGTGACAAGAATAGATTGTCACTAAAGGTCAAATTTCTTGTAGTGGTGCTACCACAAGCTCTAGCAAGAAATACATCAAACTACACAGTGACAAAATATTGTAACTGAATCACATTTCTCCAATGACAAGTGCCTATTGTCAGTAAATCAAATGTCTTTATTGACAACAATTGTTGTAATTGAATTAAATTCTATATTGACAACAATATGTTGTCACTGTTGAAAGGTGTTTAGTGACAACAAAATTGCTAGTAATTGGACCATATACTGATGACCATTGTTGAGTTTTAGTGACGATATTGTTTCATGCATCATTGATAAGAAGCCATGTTGTCACTAAACTTAAAGCATTTATTGATGAGAAAAGTTGTCACAAAAGCTCTTTATTTACTGACGACTTTTAAGTCATCGGTGTATACTTTTACCGACGGGCATTCAGTGACGACCCTGTGACGACCGAAAAGTTGTCAGTAAAATCCATTAGTGATGACTTTTTACTTTTTTGTGACAAGAATAGATTGTCACTAAAGGTCAAATTTCTTGTAGTGGTGCTACCACAAGCTCTAGCAAGAAATACATCAAACTACACAGTGACAAAATATTGTAACTGAATCACATTTCTCCAATGACAAGTGCCTATTGTCAGTAAATCAAATGTCTTTATTGACAACAATTGTTGTAATTGAATTAAATTCTATATTGACAACAATATGTTGTCACTGTTGAAAGGTGTTTAGTGACAACAAAATTGCTAGTAATTGGACCATATACTGATGACCATTGTTGAGTTTTAGTGACGATATTGTTTCATGCATCATTGATAAGAAGTCATGTTGTCACTAAACTTAAAGCATTTATTGATGAGAAAAGTTGTCACAAAAGCTCTTTATTTACTGACGACTTTTAAGTCATCAGTGTATACTTTTACCGACGGGCATTCAGTGACGACCCTGTGACGACCGAAAAGTTGTCAGTAAAATCCATTAGTGATGACTTTTTACTTTTTTGTGACAAGAATAGATTGTCACTAAAGGTCAAATTTCTTGTAGTGGTGCTACCACAAGCCAAACACTTCCCAGACTTCCTCCAACATTCATTTTCAGAGTGGTTGGGTTTTCCACAGTATCCACAAGTGACTTGAGGGGTCACGGCTGAACCGCTAGAAGGCGCTCCCCTAGTATGAACCGGTCCACTACGACCTCCTTTGGATGAAACTCCCCTAGAAGGTCCAGTAGTCCTTATTCCTCCCATTCCTCTTCCAACTTTAGAAGGCTGTGAGCTCTTACTAGTCTGTCCAGAAGTACGACTAGAAAAGTTCCTCTTCCTATTGTGAAAGTCTTTAACTTGTATTCTTGCAGTTTCCACTCGTTGCGCTTTCTCTAAAGCCTCAGTAAAGGTGGAGATTTGGGCTGCAGCCAATCCCTCCTGAATTTCCACGTTAAGTCCCTACACAAACCGCCTTATCCTCTTCCTCTCATTGGTTACCAATTCAGGGGCATACTTAGAAAGCTAAGTAAATTTTCCTTCGTACTCAGCTACACTAAGGGTCCCTTGTTTCAACTTGATAAATTCATCCTCCATCTTTTCTTGAATCAGAGGTGAAAGAAATTTTTCATTAAACTCCCTCGTGAAATTCTCCCAAGTCCAAAGGGTTTGAACTCTCTCCCATTTTCCTTTTATCATGTCCCACCAAGCACGAGCCACTCCCTCAAATTGGAAAGTGGCAAAATTCACTTGCCTATCCTCAGTGTAGTCTAAGGCGGCGAATATACTGGTCATTCTTTCCAACCAATTCTCCGCCACCTCAGGATCGGGTTCACCAATAAACTTAGGCGGATTAAACTTCAAAAAGTTCTCTAAGGCTCGGTCCTCTCCTCTTTCCCGTTCCCCAGGATGGTTAAGTGGTCCAGGACCTTGCCTATCAGCTAAGCGTTCTAGGATGTCAGTCATCCTATTGATGGCAGTAGCCATTTGATTTTCCTCAATATTTTCCTGGCCTTGGATCGGTCCAGTTGCCGATCCCTGGTCATCCCCCTGAGGTTGGACCTGTCTAGTCCCTCGCCCATGGCCTCGACCACTTCTTAGTCCTTCCATAACCTAGGCGTGCCTAGTGCAAGAAATGAATCAATTTCGCGAGAAAATGCTTAAAACAAGAACCAATCACGAGAGCATTGAAAATAACAGTAATTTACATTCATTATAACTTCAGGTTCATACAACTAGCAAGTCATGGGAAAATTACAAAAATATAGCACGCAAGGGATACAATAGTACTTTTAGTCACAGAAGACTATAGTGAAAGCAAGTGCCACAAACATTGGCCACGCAGTCATGCAAAATACAATGGCCTCAGTACTTAGCATCACCCTTGCTAATCCTATCTACACAAGTCAAAAGGCAAAAGCGTCGATCACTAGGGGCCTAGTCTACCGCAGGACTACCAGGCGGAATCTCCTCCTCAGGGTCCTCCTCCTGGACCGGGCTCTGAACTATATCCGCTACTCCCTCTATCATCTCAGTGGCATCAGCCAAGATCCCGGAAGCCCGATCACGAACCTCCTCTCCTAATCTAGTGAGTCGAGCCCTAGTACTCTGGCGCTCCTCACGAACAACTGCAGCTGTAGCCACCTCGCCCTGTACTACCTCCTCAAGCTCAGCAATCCTCTCGCCTTGAGCACTAACCATCTGCCTAAACTCGTCCACCTCTGCCTGTAGGTCTAAGTTGGCAGTCACCAACTGACGTCGCTCGTCGTCCAATGCTAGCACAATGTGGTTCGGGTAGGCAAATGTCATCCTACATGGGCAACGAGGATATCTATTATAAGGCGTATATCGCACACGAGCTCCCCCCTAATAGCTTGGTAGTAAATGGGCCTAGAAAGCTCTACATGACCATTAGCATGGCCATTCCCGTTAGCTGTCGGGGCTCCATTTTCATTTTCCATCCCTGCAAAACAATTACACTTTTTGGGTTAGAACCTTAATCGCTATCTCGCATGGATGTCACTTAAGGTATGTCTAACTCAATCACTAGTTCACCCAAATATTACTTAAGGTACGACTAAGTCGTCCGGTCTCAGATCTTAAGGGTAGAGTATCTAGTATGTCTCCCATATAAATCTCTAACCTAGCGCTCTGATACCAATTGTGACGCCCCCACTTCTCCCTAAGGCGAACCAGAGGGTATCAGCGGAACGTCTGCCTAGCTCTCGCCAGGACTCAAGCAGTTTCCATTCAAGCTTAAAGCAAAATCATTCAACAACACTAGATAAGTAAGAAAGTGCGGAAAACTTCCAAACTTAACAATATACATAACGCTTATCCAATCATTACATTAAATTTTCAAAAGGTACATCAATACCCAAAATATACTACGTCCGGATACATCAAATATCCAAACCAAATATTAGGTTTCCGAAGTACAACCAGTAAGAGGTCTAGCCCAAAATATATTAAAATCCTAAGCCAGAAGTGTATCACAAGAGTTCCTCCAAGTACCATTCCATACCAAATCCTGTTAAGGAAAACAATTCTACAGGGTGAGCAAAACGCTCGTGAGGCCAAGGAGACACATGCAATCACATAGTCCAAATAACAAGCCCAATTAACAGGTCAAATAAGAAAGTACAAACAATTGCCAATTCCAATGAAATGTAAACAGAAACAATTCAAGGATATGGTAGCTCTCAGGAGCTAAGTTCCACTTGCATTGCCAGGGTCATTCGTATACCTTTCCACGATGACTCTCCGTCAACCGGGTTGGTATTTCCAATCCGTAGATCTCCACTTACTTCCCTCCATCCATCATTTCACCCTCTCGGATCCGTAACCAGCAGGCATGTAAGGGCGATACTATACAAGTATGCGAAGCAAGATCTCAAAAGATCAAGCTTTAGGTCCCAAGATTTACCAAATTTTCCCGACCAAGACCTCACGATTGGCTGCGAGATTACGAGGTATAACCATTGGGTTTTGGGTGTCCCCACAGGTTAGGTTTTCAAAACCAAATCAAGTTTTAGCCGATGAGATTTCTCTGCATTCGACTTTAGGTCATGTACATGTAAAATCCAGTAATTTCATGTAATTCATGTAGCAGGTCATGTATTGATCCAAGTAAAGGAGATAAAGTGCGGTAAAGTACACACTTTCCCCAACAAGTACAGTTCAAGTAACAACAGGTTCAAGTAAAGTTCATGTAGGCAACAGATCTCAAGCAAAGTGCAAGTAAACATGCACTTGACACTCACCAAGTCAATCAAGGAGAAATGTTACTTGAAGTTCAAGCGTCTACCGTGGGATCCTCTTGATGGTCCTCATGCGAGTCTGAGCAATTAATAGTGAAAATCACTTAGAAACCCCATTTATCAAGAAAGTTTGCACCCTTGTGCAAACCTAGAAAATTTTACTAAAATGAGCCTAAATTATTCACAATTTAAGGCTCAAAAGTGGAGTTTTTAAAGTGCAAGAGAATTCAAGTTTTCATCTTTGAAATCAAGTATAAGATGTTCAGATACTATCGAAGGAGTAAGGAGTACTTTAGAAACTCCATTTCCTTGGAATTCGGAAATTTTCAGTTTTGATACGATACATTAGAAAAGTCGTATCTCACGTTTTACAAGTCAAAAATTAGAAAACTTGGTACCGTTGGAAACCACTTCCAAGGCACTAAAAGTCTCTAGAATACACTTTTCTAAGATTCCAAATGAAAAACATTCAAAAATAAGCTCAAAATCTCTGTTTTGGTTCCTAAGGCAGATTTAGGTTGGTTTTTGGCCAACTTTGAAAATTCGGCAAAATTCACTTGATTGGAACTAGCTTTTGAAAATTTTTAATCTTTTAGAGTCACAATCCAAGTTTACAGTAAAACAAGCGGAATGAGAAACGGAGTTTTGAGTACTAAGATATGGCAACTCAAAATTACCAAAATTTCCTAGTGAAACTTGAGTTTTTCAAACTCGAGTCATGGACTTTGGTAATTTATTTGACCCATGAAACGGCCTCGGAATAACACCATAATTAGCAGTATAATACTACCATATAAGGGTTGTCCCTCCACCAAATTTCATGGAGAAATAACTTCGGAAAGGTGGTCAACCAAACAACCCAAGTTTCGAAAATCCTAAGGCAAAACTGTCTTGAGGCTCTTTGTTTTCCATTCCAAACGTTTGGCCAAGGAAAATCCTTCAAACATGGTTCATTTGTGTAGGTAAAGCCTAAAAAACATTCATGGTACATTTGATAAGTGTTTTAACTCCAAGAAACTCAATTGACAAGTCTATACCAAGTCTAACATCAATTCTGCTCAAAATTTAGGATTTTCAAGGATAGGGCAGGTTTCGTATTTTGATCACCAATCACTCAATTCAACTCGGAATTGAGCATGGTTGATGGCATTGGAAAATACATTTATAAAGCTATAATTTCACAGAAGAAATCATTTTGAAATTCAGCACACAACTAGCTCAAATTCGAGCCTCAAGTTGTAGCTTCTGAACTTCGTTCCAGGAAAATAGAGAAACAGGACAGTCATTTTTAAACGGTTGGTACAGGCCACTCAGGTGGAATTAGGGGTTCTGTTTTATACAAAATGAAATCTGGGAATGTCTAGTTTCCAGTGCCGCAAACGGCACTCAATTCCGACATCGGAGCGATGAGTTATAGCCGAAACAAGATGGCTGTCCAGTAGTGACGGGAATCATTCCTAGTTTTGGCAGATTCTAAAACTCAACATGCACTCACCCAAATCACGTAATTTTTGAAGAAACTTTAAACACAACCTATATTTCATATTTTCATCAGAAACAAGTCAATTGGACTTCAAGAAAATACACTAAAATGCACGAAATTAGCAAGGCAGAATCGGCATCATCACATGCAGCTCCTCATTTGACTTCCTTTTCATTTTTGCCACTTAACTCTACTAAATTAGCACTTAATCAACACAATCAGCATCCAATCCTAGCTAATCAGATCATCCAAGTCATTGTGGGATTTCATAAAGCCCACTCACCAATTTTCCAATAATTTAAAGCTGTCCATGAGAATCCATGAGCTCATGAGTGTAATTTAACTTCCATAAACCAAGAATTAAGTAGTGGATCATTAGTTACTTTCTTAGGGAGCCAAGGCAGAATTTTCAGCCACTTTGAGCTGGAGAAAAACCGTGAGAGTTAGCTCTTTTCCTAGCTTATCTTGATCACCAAGTGATTTGAGAGTTGCATGTGAAA
The DNA here is from genome assembly GCF_036785885.1 of Coffea arabica. Taxonomy (NCBI): domain Eukaryota; kingdom Viridiplantae; phylum Streptophyta; class Magnoliopsida; order Gentianales; family Rubiaceae; genus Coffea; species Coffea arabica. The sequence continues at coordinate 41,428,800 of NC_092313.1, forward strand.
TTTGGAGGAAATTGAGCAAGGAATTGAGGAGAGAGGGTGGAGGAATTTTCTGGTCTAGCTCTCCCTTGGCTGCTCGGCTGTTTTTTGTGCGTAGGAGAGGAAGGAAATGCTGATACTATGAGCTTCTAATGGTAAGCTTAAACGTGTGGCTCAATTGTACTTAAAGTTGTCCACTAACGTGGTGCACGTCCGCGTGCGTTTCGGCTCGATTCCTCGCGAGTTTATTGCACCAGTGCACTAAACCTCTAATGCACTTGCATTCATATTATTATTATTCACTCTTAATAGTTCCAAAATAATGGCCTAAGGTTCCTCAATTACTCGTGTGCGTAAAACGCGTATTTCCAATTTAAGCGCGAGATAATGAAATTTCTAAGAAATTCCTATGACGGTAATATAACTAACTAACCTTTGAACACTTAAATATAAAAATACCTATTTTGAGACTAATGCACAAGTTTCCAATTTTTTCCAAATTTATTGTATTTTTGAATCGATTATTTACTCCAGTTGCGTATTTACTATTTTCACTTAACGAGCCTTCATAAATTAAATTTCGAAACGAATCACTTTAAAAATATAACTAAGCTATGGATACATTTAATTAGGCCGAAAAAAGATAGAAAATATTAATCGGAGCATTTGGCCAAATAAATAATTAAATGGGTTACAATTTGGAGTTTAAATTAAATAATTTTAATTTTTTTTTGTGAGTCTTTACATCCTACATGGATGCAAATCTAAATATTGAGAGAGACAAAATGTCCATTCAAGGGTTTAATTGATACCAATCGCATTAGTTGCGAAGGCCAAAATAATTCCTTGAAGGAGTCACGAGTATGCAAATAAAGAAATCAAAAGAAAAGAAAAGAAAATTAAATTATATATATAGGTATAAGTGATCAAAAGGAAAGGAAATGCAGCATAATGGGTACGGGAGACAAAAATTCAGGACATAATTTTCTTATACAGGGATTAATGGGGTATTTAAACTGAAAGTTATAATCACCCATTTCCCATGTTCAAAGAATAATTCTCCTAACATGAACAAGCAAATGAACTAGCTTAAATGAGATGCAATTCTAATGTTATGATTAACACATATAGAGGGTAGGAGTTAGAGGATAATACAATAGGAATATCATGCAAATGAGAAAAGATCCTAAAATAAAAAATATGCATGAAATATATGAATGTCACACAAAATGAATCTAACGCACGAATAATCTAAGAATCTAGCATTGGACTATCCCATTTCTATAAGTTCCCACTAGCGTTGGACCAATGAGAAACAACTAGCGTTGGACTAATGTGGTGACGTCATGCATTTATTATAATCAAATAAATTATATGAAACATAATAAAAACAAATAAACACATAAATCACATATAGCACATAATACATAAACATGATGTTTAGATGCAAAGATTCTAAGAAAAACGAGTAAACACATAAACACGCAAGCATGCAAGTACACAAAGCCAATAAAAGCAAGGAGAGACCTAACTATTACATTTGGGGGCCCTGACTACAATCTAAAGGGGTAAAGAATGAAATAAAATAATAACCTAACTATTACAATTTGACATTCAATTGCCTTTCAAATAGTCATCAAAATTAAATCAAATATATGAAACTTAAAACGAATAAAAACCAAATAACTAAAAGAAAATCACTCAAAATATGCAAATTCACGCATGAAAACACATAAGAGCACATAAGAGAATTTAAAATAAAACAAGAAGATATCTCCCTTGAAGTAGTAGCTAATTGGGTTTGGTTTTACCTATTTAACTTCAAAATTAACAAAAATCATCAAGGCACCAATTTAATTAACAAATGAAGATAAACATGCAATCAATCAATTGAAGCACTTAAATGATGTGTAATCAATAATTAAAGAACAAAAGCAACTTATATTTAAGCAATCAAATCTATTAGGGACCTAATTGTAAAAATTAACAAAAGTTTTAGGGTCAAATTATAATTATCACAAAGATCCGAGGTCAAAATTAAAGAAAATAAAGTTTAGGGACATATTTACAATTAAATTAGAGACTTAATTGAAAGAAATTTAAAGTATCAAGGGCCATAGAATAATTGTTCAAAAGTATAGGGATTGTTTTACAAATTCATCACCAGATCACTTAAGAAATTGGGTCACTGGGCCATTTTTATTTCTCCATTGGGCCAAGCCATTTCGGCCCGAAGAAAACCCAAGTGAAAAGAGACGGGCTAGCCCATTTTTATTTATCAATTAAACCCAACCAAATTAATCAAAGCCCAATCCTAAAATCCAACCCAAAGCTACACTTATTTTACCAAAAACCCAATAAGATAATAAATCCACTAAACAAATTAAGGTTGAATTATACCTCAAATTACAGCAATAACATGCTTAAAAATGCACTTAAAATATGAAAAGAAGATGAAAACTCAACAGGGACATGACTGGTTTAATTACAAAAGCTTTTGGGCCACAATGTAATTATTTGAAAGTTGGGGGGCTAAACTGCAAATTTTCCAGATTATCATGCAAAGCTTCCGAAATCATCTTCTGCTACTTTCTCCTACAACATTCTGTCAGCGGTAATGGCTACCGCTGACGGTGTCTCCGGTTGCCGATAGCCGGCGATTTTTTCGATTACCAAATTTTCTCAAAATACACCCGCTCACTCAATTTTTTGCGTACATTTCATTTTTAAACTTAGTTTTTACAAAAAATGAATCAAAAGTGGTGAAATTGCCAAAACAGTCCGATTTTTTATTATTTTTTAAAACACTATAATCACTACTAAAAATCATAAAATTTATACTACAACACTCCTTATGATTTTCATAACATAACTATAATCTGAAATCAATAAAAGCAACAACAAATATGGCAAAATTAAATCAAAACAAGCCCCCTAAAAATGACAATAATAATAATAATAATGAAAAAAAGCAATAGAAAAACACAAATTAGCAACTAAACATGCTTACAATATAATTAATTTAAAAAATTGAAATGGAAATAAAATGAAAGGAGATACCTCAATGAAGAGTGTAGTCTCTTGACTAAAATTTGATGAAATTACGAGCCTTCAACCATTTTTATTGGCCTTGCCCTGTCCAAAAGAAAACCTGAGAGTGAGTGTTTTATTTGCTAAAAAAATGAGAGAGAGAATCTGAGAGAGAGAGAGCCGAGAGAATTTTTTTTCTTCCCTTTCTGCTCTTGCCGCCCGGAAGTCGAGAGAGTTGAGAGAGTGAGGGTCTCTCTGCAAAATTTTCTTCTTCTCTTCTTCTTATCTTTTCTTTCTGTCCGTTGATAGCTCTCGAGGACCTTTGGAGCAATTTTTCTTCTCCTCTGACCGTTGAACCAGCCGAGAGAATTGAGAGAGTGGAGACCGAGAGGAGCCAGGGACCTCTGGAGCAATTTTTCTTCTTTGCTTCGCCTTTTTTTCTTTGATCCGTTGAGCTAGTCGAGAGAATTTAGAGGGAGAGTTATGAGGAGCTCCATGCAATTTTTCCTTCTCCTTCTGTGTTTTTTTTATTGGCAGCCAAAGAAAAGGCCGTGGGAGAGAATTGAGAGAGGGATCAGCCTGCAATTTTTCGCTCCTTCTTTCGTCCGTTGAGAGCCAGGGGCCTAGAAGCAAAATTGGAGCCTTTCTTTTTATTTGTTCTGTTGCTGCTCCGGTCAAAAGAAAAAGAATGCCATCATGAGTCATCATGAAAGCTGATGATTGCTCATGATGACTTTTTTTTTATATATTTTTTTTATTTCTTATTTTTTTTAAACAAACCTGCAAATATAAGAAAAATACACATTAAAATGCAAGAAAATAAATAACTTATTAAATAAAAAATAATCAAGAAAATATTAAAATTTGACAAAAATTTGGCGTCTACAGTTTGCCCCTCTTTGTCTAGGGTTTCGAAGAAATTCAAGATAAAGACGTAGATACCAAATTGCTTATCTGTCTCTTCTAACTACACCTGAGTTAAAATAAACAAGTCAACGCTTGGCTGAAATTATTGAACACAAGATGTAATGAAATTACAAAACACGTGACCGAACTCATGTAGAGTTGCCTACGTATCCCGCCATGGGAATCAGGTCAAACGTAGTTCAAATACAAGTGAACCACAATGAAACAAGTGTATTGACCATCTGTGATCTTTGCAAAGTCGAAGAATTTTGAACTCTCGGAACTTCTAAACACGAAACATAAGATAACTGAGAAAACACAATTATTAATCAAAACAGTCAAGAAAAATATATTGTCATAATTAGAAAAAGATGCGCGGAGGGACGCGGTTACGCTCCAAAAGGAATTTAAATACGATTGTCATGAAGGGAGGTAGAAGGGTACGCGGCGGACGCTGAGACTCACCAACAGAAAATTAAATTGTCAAGAAGGGAGGTAGAAGGGTGCGCGGTGGATGCTGAGACTCACCAACAGAAATTTAAATTTGATAGAAGGGAGATAGAAGGGTGCGCGGTGGACGCTGAGACTCACCAACAGAAATTAAATTTGATTTTGTCAAGAAGAGGGATAGAAGGGTGCGCGGCGGACGCTGAGACTCACCAACGAAAATTAAATTTGATTTCAAGAAGAAGGGTGCGCGGTGGACACTGAGACTCACCAACAGGAATTTAAATTTGATATCAAGAAGGGAGATAGAAGGGTGCGCGGTGGACGCTGAGACTCACAAATAGGAATTTAAATTTGATTTCAAGAAGAGGGATAGAAGGGTACGCGGTGGACGCTGAGACTCACCAACAGGAATTTAAATTTGATAGAAATAATAGATTGGTGGGATAAGATTCAAGTCCAACAAAATAAAAACGGTCAGTGGGATAAAACCCAAGCCTGCCGAGGTTGGTGGGATACAACCCAAGCCCAACAAAGATAAAAACGGTCAGTGGGATAAAACCCTAACCTGCCGAGGTTGGTGGGATACAACCCAAGCCCAACAAAATAAAATGGTTTTGAAATTGTAATTTTTCAAAATTTGCCCCAGTGTAGGGTCCTCTCTTTCTTTCTTTTTTTTTTTCAAAGTTGATTTGGAAAGTATTACCAAAATTGGAGCTCATTCCTTTTGATTTGCCCCAATGTAAATCATGTTTAATAAATGCCACATTTTTCATGCTTTCGAGAAGACAAAAAGAGTGATCACATAATACTACCACCATCTGATCACTTGTGGTCCCTTTGGCCTTGATAACCATGCAAGCATGATCTTTCGATGTCAAAACTGCTCCCCAAGAGTTGTGCTGCAACTTGTGTTAAATCTTCTCAATTTTCTAGTATCAGTCAGCCATACTCCACTTTGTATGACAAATCAACTTTTTCTAATGGCCAGATTTGAACGAATGGCCTTTGAAAAAGAAGATGTCACATTTGGCCCCTTTTGATGTCTTCCATTTTGATAACCCTAACCTTTCGGATCTTCACTGAGGTTACCCCTCCTTTTTCTTTTTCTTTTCCTTTTTTCCTTTTGTATTTTTTTCTTTTTTCTTTCCTTTTTTTTGGGTTTTTCTTTTTTTCTCCTTTTTCTCTTTTTTTTTTCTTTTCTCTCTCTCTTTTTTTCTTTTTTCAAGGTACCCTTGCGAATTTTCACCTAATGAACAAATCTTGTCGATAGCCCTTATCAACTCAGACATGTGTTTTAAGAAATGATGGCATCAGTGCGACAATCCTTCCCATGCAAAATTGGCGAAGGTGTATTGACATCATTTGCCATTTGATTAAGTGATTTTTATTAGAAATACTACTAAGGCGGAGGTCGGGAATTTATGATTTTTATGATGAGGTCAGGTGGGGTGTAGAAGAAGTGTTAAGGCTTTAAAGCAAAATCTTCAAAGAGGTTTCAAAAACCCTAAGACCGCGTTCTATCAATATTTGCCCAGTATGAGGGTATTAAAACTGAAAAAATTGCTCCAGTTTGACTTTTGACTTTTCTTCCTTTTTCTCTTTTTTTCTTTTTTTTTAACAAATAAGAGATAAAATTTGCCCCAGTGTGGGGTTTGCGATCTTTAGAAGGGCTACCAAATGAAAGATTAAATTATTCTGAAGGTTCAAAGGGGAAAACTAGGGGTAAGATGTTCAAAGAGAAAAGAAGAAGGGCCGCCTTTAATCCACCTTAAATGGTGTATCCCAAAAAGAAAAATCACATAATCAGATAAAGAATTTCTTACACATATCTGAATTGATTGGCAAAGGAAAAATCTATTAATCCAGTTCTGTGAGAATAGGCGTTCCTCCGGATAGCACTCTCTGAACAATAAATTGTCCTTGCCAAGTTGGAGCAAACATTTTCTTTAACCTCCTCTTGAATCGAAAGAATTCGCTTCAAAACTTTATCTCTTACTTCAAATAAGCAATATTTGTCTTTCTTGTCATAACCAACGAACCATCCTTTGTTGATAGCATTGTCCATGACAAACATTCAACCTCTTTTTCATCCATTGGAGACAGCAACTCATTGTGCTCCTTGATCCATTTGATTTCTTCTGCCTGAGCCTTTGTCAAAATGCGCAAGGACGGGATCTCAATTTTGGCAGGTATTACTACTTCCATTCGAAGCAGAAGAGGATAAGGTGTTGTCCCAACTTAGCAATGTAATCTCCAAGTGAAATGCTCCCAAAATTCAATAGCAAAAATTTGCAAAATTAAAGGAAAAACTCTTTTTCTTTTTTCTTTTTATTTTTATTCTTTTTATTCCCCCCTTTTCTCTTTTTTTTTTTTTGAATTTGGCTGCCGAAGTATGTACTCCTTTTGAACAAATAGCCGATCTTCCACTTTGCAATGTAGTATTATTGCCCCCCTTTTTTATTTGTAATTGCCCTCCAAATTTGCAAGATTTTGACTTGCGTCTTTTTCTCGATTTTTACCATAAACACCTGCACAAGGGGGATTTTTCAAAGCACATTGAATGTTTCATTATTTTTTTTGAGCAATGATATAACAATTAAGATTCATGCAAAGTGTTGACCTACCAAGATTTGAAAAATATATACTTGATCTTGGACATATCCTACAAATGTATTATAAAATTTTGCCTCAATTTGAACTTATTTGATAAGATCTCACAAATATATTACAAAAAATTTGCCCCAATTTAGGCTTATTTTAGTTGTAAAATAATCACATGCAATGTGAATAGAAACTACATTTTTCAAATGAAAAATTTAAATGTCATATCCAAAATCATATGGAAGATTACATGATAAATCTCTCAAAATAAGACCAAATTGCAAAAGATCTCTTTCTCAATTTTGGGATCGGTGTTGAGGGAAAAGGGTCCCCTTCTTGTTAGCTCATCTTTTAGGACCAATCAAATGGATATTATTCATGATTTTGAGGTGGCTCAAGGAGATGGTATATCAAGATCTTTTTTTTTTGTGCCCAAATTGTATCCAACACATTCAATATCACATCTTAGTGAAAGCAAATAGTTTATCACTCTTATTTCTTGAGAAAACTTAGTCAACATATAAGCTCTATAGGCTTGTAATGTATGGGTAGAAACGATAGCTAAACATATGGAAACAAGTTATGGTATGATGATCACGCATGATTGGTAGGTTCCTTAGAGGCAAGATTTTCACTTCGAATTGTCATGAAAGATAAGTCAGCAATGGACTTTCTGAGCTTGTAATGTGGCTTGACAACGATAGCTAAAAAACATAAAATTTTTAAGGACAGCGTACTTAAGATCACATTTCTTTCCAAAAATTGCCCCAGTTTTGGACTCGAGCACGAGTTAAAAAGATGAGGGAGGAACTCCAAGGGCTTGTTCGTGAGATACAAGGCCAAGAAATTGTCCCCAAGGTCATTGAGGGACTTGAGCATGAAGAAATGAAGGCCATCCATGTAGTGCACGTCAAAGAGAACCATGCGTGACACTTCTCTAGTCACATTTGCTGTTTTAGTTAAAGTCATTGTAATAAGGGCTTAATGGTCCATAGCCTTGCTTTATTTACCTAAGGGATGACCTCATAAGGTTATTTACCTAAGGGATGACCTCATAAGGTCCGGTCAAGCCCACAATCCTTAGTCTTATGGAAATAGTCAAGCCTACAATTCTTAGTCTTAGTCAAGCCCACAATTCTAGACTAGTTTCACATTATTTAGTTTTTCATCTCTATGTAAGGCTATAAATAGCTCACACTTCTAATGGTTTTAGGCATTCAATCAATAAATCAGATTTTGAGAGTTTTCTTGGTTTCTCCAAGGCTTCTTGAATACCATAGAATTTCTCTAGGTGTTCGTGACTTATCAATCTAGAATCGCACTAGGTTGTGGCGTCTTCTACCATTATACCAAGGTTCGTTAACCACGTGATTAACGGGTTGAGGTCATCCACTCCAAACTTGGTGTCCTCTTGTCGATCCTGAATCTAATCTTTTACGGGTTTCGTCACAAGGTTGGCGACGTTCGTATCAGTTGGTAATCAGCGCTAGTTAAGAGGTATCACATTATATCCCTTTATTTATTTCCTTTCGAGTCAAGTTGTCCAAAATTCTGTTTTCGTGTTCTAAGTTTGCTATCCGCAATTTCCAGATTTGTTGCATCGTGTTCTTGCGTTATTTTTCCAGATTTGTCGCATCATAAACTTGCGTCTAGTTGTTGTTAATTGTTGTGGTTAGCCTTGTTTGGTCCAGCCTTTTTTTTTGTGTCTTATTCTTGATTCTTTGTTTGTGTTTGTGTCTTGTTTCTATCCTGTTATATCCATTTAATTCCAGTCTTTTGTTCTATTTGATCATCCGAGGTTACTGTTCATCCGAAAAAAAAATCAGTTTGTAGCAAGAGTTTTAGAGTCCTATCTAGTTGTTACCTTGTGTTCTTGTTGTTTACATACAAAAAAAAAATATAGCTGGCTGACCTTACAAAATTCTTGAAAATCTATCTTGATCAAAACTTGGGTTTTTTGAAGTTCTTGATTGTTTAAAACCACAATCTTGAAGTTCTTGGAACTTTAGTTGGGATTCTTGAAAGCCTCCAGAATTGACCATTGATAAGAAGAAGAACATTCAGCCATGAAATTTGACTCTTGAAAACCAGCCTTCCTAAGCCACGAAATTTGACTCTTGAAAGCTTCCAAATTTGACCATTGATTGTGATAAATGCCCTCCTAAAAGCTGACCATCTTGATCTTGACCTTAGAATTCGTGGGAACCAGCAAATAGAAAGACTAATCCTTGTTCCAAAGGATCAAGGAAGAAAATTCAGCCTTGGGTTTCCAAAACAGTCCCACCGCAACACAAATTCCTTTTCCATTCGGATTCCATCTTTGCAACCGTTGGGGAATTTCTGTCCAATCATTAATTCTGGAAATTTTCGTGCATCATTAGGTCAGTTTTAAGTGTCATTCTAAATCTTCTAAGTGTCCATTTACCTACCAAAACACTGATCAGAAATGCAGCAACCAGCAGCTCAAAATTCCAGTTTTGGGTAGAGTTTTGTCTAGGATTCTTCAAATTCAACTTTGAGTCATTCATTGAGTCGTGGTCAGTCCCTTCATCTTTTGTTCTTTTTTCGTTCAAAGTGTTACAATCTTGTGACCCTGGTTGGTAAGTCGATCCATACTAAAGGAGTTCTAACTTCTTCGAGGAGTTGACCGAGGAGCCTTGAAAACACCTTGGTAAGTTCATTAGAGTGTTCAAACACGAGAGCGAGAGTAAACACGTGAGAAAGTGTGCGAGATAAACTTTGCTTCTTTCCATTATTATTTTTTTTACCCTATACTTTACCATGGCTAACGAGGGGGGAGCAAGCTCCCAAGCTTTTGATCTTAAACTTTTCACAGAAGCAATCAAAGGCGAATTGGGACGCATGATGGACCAAAAACTTGAACTGATGCACTAACGCATTGACAGCTTAGAGTTGTCTCATGGAAGCTCCAAAGGCAGCCGTGGAAAGGCTTATGCACATGAGTCAAGCGACTCTAACTCAGACAACAACTATGAGCATAAGCAAAGTAGGTCCAAGCGTGACGCTAGGCCTTCAAATGACCACATTCCGGGCATAAAGATGAAAATTTCACCCTTCCAAGGACGATTAGACCCCGATGCCTACTTAGAGTGGGAGAAGCGGATTGAACTTGTCTTCGACTGCAATACTTACTCGGAGGAGCAAAAGGTTAAGTTGGCCGTGGTCGAATTCACCGACTACGCCGTTGTGTGGTGGGATCAACTCTCCACTAGTCGAAGGAGGAGTCGTGAACCTACCATACAAACTTGGACGGAGCTAAGACGACTAATGAGGAAGCGTTTCGTGCCAAGTCACTACTACCGTGACTTGTACCAAAAGCTTCAAACCCTCAACCAAGGAGCACGAAGTGTCGAGGACTATCACAAGGAAATGAAAATACTCATGCTACGGGCAGACATCATAGAGGATCGAGAAGCAACAATGGCACGCTTCTTGAACGGATTAAGGCCCGAAATCGCTGATCAAGTGGAGTTACACCACTATGTGGAACTTGGGGACTTGGTGGAGAAGGCCATCAAGATTGAAAGAAGGATTAAAGTTACTACAACTTTTCACCTTCTTATCCCCGAACTACACCACCTAGAAAAGAGGATAAAGGGCCGAATAATTCCACCCCTTCAAGACCGAGGCTGGATATGACTAAGTGGGAGTCTAAGGCAATACCAAAAACTGCCATTGAGTCGAGCATGGGGCGAAATCGAGATACTAGATGCTTCAAATGCCAAGGCCGAGGGCATATTGCTAGCCAATGCCCGAACCAACACACTATGATCATCTTACCCAATGGTGAGTTTCTCACCGATGATGAAGATGAGAAGGAGGAGTTGCCATCCCTTGAGGAAGAAAAGGAAGCATTGCCCGTCAATGAACGAGTTGGACTCGTTGTCAGACGAGCCTTAACAACCCAAGTGAAAGCCGCCGACCAGCCGAGTCTTATCTTTGTACTTTCGTGCAAAGAGGTGTTGGTTGTCACAAGTGATCTTACTAACACTCTACCATCTAGCATTGTCACTCTTTTGCAGGAATATGAGGATGTCTTCCCCGATGAGATTCCAAATGGACTACCACCAATAAGGGGAATTGAGCATCAAATTGACTTGGTTCCAGGTGCCCCACTTCCTAACAGACCAGCTTACAAAATGGGACCAGATGAGACAAAGGAGCTCCAACGCCAAATCGAAGAGCTTCTAACAAAGGGATGGGCACGAGAAAGCTTGATCCCATGTGCGGTTCTGTGACAGCCCCACCTCCCCCAAAGGCGAACCAAAGGGTTCGGCGGACCGCCTGCCCAGCTCTCGCCGGGACTCAGTCGATCACTTCAAGCAATCATCGGAAAACCCATAAAAGAACACAACAACGATCCAACTGAAAAGAAAATTTATATACAATAATATCTCAAAAGAAGTACAATCGTCAAATATACAGAGGTTCTCAAATCACCATACAACCAGCCCGTGCCAAGCACTAGGGCGAGAACCATTGCAAAAGAAAACCAAATGCCAGACCCAGCTAGTCTATACAGGCTCTCGTCCTTGCACGCCTTCCCCTGTTAAGGAAAACAAAACTAAAGGGATGAGCTGGAAAGCTCAATGAGGTTCCGAACACATAGGCAAACAAGAAGTTCAATGCATTCATTACATATAACCAATAATTCAAAATACAAATACAAAAGAAAGCGATAAATACATTCATTAAAAGGATACGTGCTCACAAGGAGCCATTCGTTCATTCGTTCGTTCATTCATTCTCCTTTCATTCCCTTATGTCTCCAATCATTTGAAAATGCATTTTATATAAGTAAAACCCTCATTCATTCATTCGTTCATTCATTCATTCATCCCCTTCCCTGACCGTTGGCCAGGCTCCACCAGACTTCAAGGTAATACTCGAGTATACCGAAACGTTCACCCAGGTCCCTAATCGCCCGACCGAGTCCGTTTCTGGCTCGAGACGACCGGTAACAAGGGGCAGTGGCCAGTTCAGCCAAAAGGCTTACATTCATGCACAATTAACATTGCAATCGTTCGATCATTGAAAACTTCACAATCATTTAGGCCGAGTGCGATAAAATACACACTCGCCTAGAAAACTCGTTTTAACAATCATTAAAACATTTAACATGTTATCAATCATTCATACCAGCCATATAGTCATGAAACATAACAAACAAGGAACACTCACCTAGACACGCAAAATAACGTCCACTTCTCAATCACCAATGAAACCTAAAATTAAACAAAGAACACATTACAATCCATCTAGCATGATTTAGATGAAATCAAGAATTACCCGACTATTTGCGAGTAAACGTATAAAAATTACTTTTAAAGTGTAACGATGGCATTTGGATTCGTGGACGGGAATAACTAGGGTTCATAAACCAACCTTGAAACCAAACTCAAAAAGGTTATGCAATTTTCGGCAGAAAACACTTTAACCAACGACAAATCGAAATCCAATAAGGTAAGCTAAGAAGTATTGTTTCCGGAATCGTTTATGTAGCTCAAAATCAATAGACTATATGCCTTGAAGAAAATCATGAAAATGTGGCAAAACTATCTCACGTTCACTCTTAAAACTTCACTTAAAAGTTATTCACTTGTGGCCAAGAGAACCCTAGGTCAACCTCTATATTTTGGTATTAGGTTTTAGAATGTTAAAATAATCATTTTATTTGCCAAGCGGAAATATACAGGTTCAAATAGAAATTTAACCCTCGGCCACCCTTTGAAAGAGTCGGTAACATTTTCAATAACTACGTCCAATTCGTTACAAAATACATTCGCAAAAATCACTTTAACTTGCTCACATTACAAGAAAATAAACGGACGGCATGTCCCTTGTGTTTACCTATTTTCCAGCCATTAACGGCTTCATTATTTTCTCAAATCAGTCCCAACAGCTCATATAGAATAATCTCATTTCCAAAAGCCGTTCACTAGGCTTAAAGTCATATAAATACAAAATCAAGCTAGAAACATTTCTGAAAAAAATGGAATTAAGCTCTACACTATAAAAACAGTTTTTGACATCATTATGCGGTTTTGGCACCATTGGCACAACAATTATCGGATGGAGGTGTAAGATACACCGTTTCGAAGCTAAGAGATAGGGCTACAACATTTTAGAAGGTCACTCTATCCAGTTTCGAGTGTAACTAGGTCAAAAATGCAAGATACTATACCAGAACCGGAAAAACAGATTCACAGAACGCATTCTGGTTCAAACATCATAAGTCAGCCTACCTAAGTCCAAATCCAGAAATTCCAAAGCCATCCGAAAGATAAGAAACAAGGCTACATTTCATCAGAAGACCTCAACAATCAATTCTGAAGCATTCCCAACCACATTAACCAATTACAGACGCAACTATCAAATTCGGGTAAAACCAGGGCAGCAAGGGTTTTTCCTTCTTTTCTCAAGCTACGCTACTCCGATTGACCTGAAATTTTGGAGGGATCTCTAACATATCATTCCCTACAACTTTAATGTTTTAACCCAAGGCCAATTCGGCCTCTAACTATGTGCTACAGTGCCGGGCAGAATTGGGAAAAATGAAACCCTAACTTTCTAATTTTCCTTCCAAACCAAAAATTTTCTGTAATTAGCTACCAATTACACCCGCTAGCTTCATTCTATATCATTTCCAATCATCATACATGGCCACATAGCAATAATCATATGAAAACAGAAAAATCATAATTAATTATAAAAGTTCACCATAAATCCATTAAACCCATGAAATCATTCACAATATAACATATATAACCACCACAAATCACTACTACACCATTATCAAAGCAAGAAAGATCTTTCTTAAACATCTTACCTCACAGCTCAAGAAGACTAGCAATTAAAAGCTTCCCCTTCAAAATCACTCCACCCAAAAGCTTTAACCTTCCAAGAAGATCACTTGTACGGAGGGGTTTCAAAATCTATCGGTGAAATTTCAAGATTGAAGCAAAGATCAAAGATAAAGATTGAAGAGTTTTTCTCTCTTTGCTCTCAAAGCTCACGGTTGGACAGGGAAGAAATGAGATATTTTGGACCAAAAAAAATGGGATAAGAATGAAAGAAACAGCCGGTCAAAACCTCTGACCGGCTGTGACACGTCACAATCCGGCCGGATTCTTGGCCGGATACGAGGCAGTGGCTAGCTCAATTTTTTTTTTCAAATCCCCTCAACAATCCGGCCAGCAATCCGGCCGGATTCGGCCCTTCCACTTTTCACAAAATTTTTTCCTCTTTTCCGAATTCGATTGCCGCGCTCCACCGTACTTCCAACACATACACATATACACATATCTCACACATAAACACGCATAACAACAAGGCCTTCCTTTGATTCAAACGATTAATGAACAAATTTTCACTTAAGAGGGGAAAATGAGAAGAAACAATAAACTAAGGAAATAAGCAAATTCTAGGGTTCTCACACTCTCCCCTCCTTAAAGAAATTTCGCACTCAAAATTTTTACCTTCATTAGCCTCAGGCGAGTCCGGAATAGCTTGGTTGTCTAACGCATACGCTTTTGCCGGTACACTTGGTCGGTTCCCTTTTTCTTTCACCGGTTTTGATTTAATTCCATCCAGTGACTGAGTACTACCCTCACGTGGATGTCTCCTCGGACAATTGCTCACTTGATGCTCACTGCTTCCACAGATTAAACATTTCCGCCCTTTTCGCCAACAAGCATCTTCGGTATGGTTGGCCTTTCCACAATAGCCACAAGTCAAGTGAGAAGCCATCTTTTGGCTTCCTCGAGAAATCTCCGCAGGTCCGATGTGGCTTCCTTTAGTAGACCTTTCATTTAACGCCCCTAATGTCCATGGTGGGCGGGATAACTGGTTCGCCTTCTGCACTTTAGGGGGCGCCATTGTTTCACTAAACTCTTCCAACCCACTGCCTGACGCACCCCTTTTCCGAGCTTGGGAGGCCTTTATCTGGGCTTTTGCCTCCTCAATTCTTTGAGCTTTTTCAAGGACTTCCGTAAACGTATTTACTTGTGCCGCCGCTAATGCCTCCTGGATGTCCAAATTCAATCCCTGTATGAACCGTCTCACTCTTCTCGGTTCTGTGGCTACTAATTCAGAAGCAAACTTGGATAATTTGGTGAATTTCGTTTCATATTCAGCCACACTTAAGGTCCCCTGGCGTAGTCCAATAAATTCGTCCTCCCTCCTTTCTTGGACTAAAGGTGGGAGGTACTTCTCGTTAAACTCTCTTAGAAAGTTCGCCAATGTCCACACGGTTTGTTCTCTTTCCCACTTCGCTCTAATCACGTTCCACCATGCTCGGGCCGGCCCTTCAAATTGGAACACCGCAAAGGTCACTTGTCTTTGCCCAGTGTAGTTTAGGGCTGTGAAGATATTAACCATGGCCTCTACCCATTGTTCGGCCATGTCCGGATCGGACCCTCCAAGGAATTTCGGAGGATTAAACTTCTGAAACCTCTCTAGAGCCCGATCTTCTCCTATTTCAGGGTTCTGGGGTTGATTTACAGGCATTTGGCCTTGTTGGTCCACCAACCTTGTCAAAATGTTTGCCATTTGTTGAATTGCCGTCGCCATTTGGTCCCCGGCCTCAACTCTAGGTTCTTGTTCTTGTGCGGCTGTTGTTGCCCTTTCCTCTCTTGGCTCTTGGGCTCGTTTATTCCCACGGCCGCGTCCACGTCCACGACTACGTCTTCCGTCCATATATATTGTTTTCCCTTCTCTCTCTCTTTTTCCTTTTTTTTTTCCAAAAGTAGTTTAATGAATAAATGCAATAAGGGGATTAAAGTAACAAAACTTGAGGCACCAAATACACAAGTAAACATATATGCACTTAGCACTCCATATATCACGAAAATAGATGACCAATTACACAAGTACATATCAAGTCAGGCAAATATTCATATGCTCAAATACACCAATTAACGTCATGTAATAAGAATATATGGGCGAATCAAACGAGGAGGTGATGTGTCGTCCCAGTCTCAGCTAAGGTAACCCCGTCCGGTCCCTCACGTCACTTACTATTCAAACCAGATATCCCTTAACCCCTTGTACTCATTCCAATCGAACAAAGCCTGTTCATGTTCCTAAAATGCAAATCTCACATACTTAACACCGCCTCAACTCTGGAGTACTCAGGCACAAGAATCTGAAATAAGACAATTCACCTCTCGGGCCGGCCAGTCCAAAGAGTAAACCATCTACAATCGAAATTCCTACCAGACGTACCTATCTATGATCCTCAGATACCACAAGAAAAGTTAAGGCCTATAACATTCACAATTCAGAGCTTATGCTCAAACGAGCACTTAATCCTTCATACCTATTCACCACTCAGTCCAGGCTCACTCCGCGAAGAGACCACGCGAAGCAGGCTCTGATACCAACTGTGACAGCCTCACCTCCCCCTAAGGCGAACCAAAGGGTTCGGCGGACCGCCTGCCCAGCTCTCGCCGGGACTCAGTCGATCACTTCAAGCAATCATCGGAAAACCCATAAAAGAACACAACAACGATCCAACTTAAAAGAAAATTTATATACAATAATATCTCAAAAGAAGTACAATCGTCAAATATACAGAGGTTCTCAAATCACCGTACAACCAGCCCGTGCCAAGCACTAGGGCGAGAACCATTACAAAAGAAAACCAAGAGCTAGCCCCAGCTAGTCTATAAAGGCTCTCGTCCTTGCACGCCTTCCCCTGTTAAGGAAAACAAAACTAAAGGGATGAGCTGGAAAGCTCAGTGAGGTTCCGAACACATAGGCAAACAAGAAGTTCAATGCATTCATTACATATAACCAATAATTCAAAATACAAATACAAAAGAAAGCGATAAATACATTCATTAAAAGGATACGTGCTCACAAGGAGCCATTCGTTCATTCGTTCGTTCATTCATTCTCCTTTCATTCCCTTATGTCTCCAATCATTTGAAAATGCATTTTATATAAGTAAAACCCTCATTCATTCATTCGTTCATTCATTCATTCATCCCCTTCCCTGACCGTTGGCCAGGCTCCACCAGACTTCAAGGTAATACTCGAGTATACCGAAACGTTCACCCAGGTCCCTAATCGCCCGACCGAGTCCGCTTCTGGCTCGAGACGACCGGTAACAAGGGGCAGTGGCCAGTTCAGCCAAAAGGCTTACATTCATGCACAATTAACATTGCAATCGTTCGATCATTGAAAACTTCACAATCATTTAGGCCGAGTGCGATAAAGTACACACTCGCCTAGAAAACTCGTTTTAACAATCATTAAAACATTTAACATGTTATCAATCATTCATACCAGCCATATAGTCATGAAACATAACAAACAAGGAACACTCACCTATACACTCAAAATAACGTCCACTTCTCAATCACCAATGAAACCTAAAATTAAACAAAGAACACATTACAATCCATCTAGCATGATTTAGATGAAATCAAGAATTACCCGACTATTCGCGAGTAAACGTATAAAAATTACTTTTAAAGTGTAACGATGGCATTTGGATTCGTGGACGGGAATAACTAGGGTTCATAAACCAACCTTGAAACCAAACTCAAAAAGGTTATGCAATTTTCGGCAGAAAACACTTTAACCAACGACAAATCGAAATCCAATAAGGTAAGCTAAGAAGTATTGTTTCCGGAATCGTTTATGTAGCTCAAAATCAATAGACTATATGCCTTGAAGAAAATCATGAAAATGTGGCAAAACTATCTCACGTTCACTCTTAAAACTTCACTTAAAAGTTATTCACTTGTGGCCAAGAGAACCCTAGGTCAACCTCTATATTTTGGTATTAGGTTTTAGAATGGTAAAATAATCATTTTATTTGCCAAGCGGAAATATACAGGTTCAAATAGAAATTTAACCCTCGGCCACCCTTTGAAAGAGTCGGTAACATTTTCAATAACTACGTCCAATTCGTTACAAAATACATTCGCAAAAATCACTTTAACTTGCTCACATTACAAGAAAATAAACGGACGGCATGTCCCTTGTGTTTACCTATTTTCCAGCCATTAACGGCTTCATTATTTTCTCAAATCAGTCCCAACAGCTCATATAGAATAATCTCATTTCCAAAAGCCGTTCACTAGGCTTAAAGTCATATAAATACAAAATCAAAATAGAAACATTTCTGAAAAAAATGGAATTAAGCTCTACACTATAAAAACAGTTTTTGACATCATTATGCGGTTTTGGCACCATTGGCACTACAATTATCGGATGGAGGTGTAAGATACACCGTTTCGAAGCTAAGAGATAGGGTTACAACATTTTAGAAGGTCACTCTATCCAGTTTCTAGTGTAACTAGGTCAAAAATGCAAGATACTATACCAGAACCGGAAAAACAGATTCACAGAACGCATTCTGGTTCAAACATCATAAGTCAGCCTACCTAAGTCCAAATTCAGAAATTCCAAAGCCATCCGAAAGATAAGAAACAAGGCTACATTTCATCAGAAGACCTCAACAATCAATTCTGAAGCATTCCCCACCACATTAACCAATTACAGACGCAACTATCAAATTCGGGTAAAACCAGGGCAGCAAGGGTTTTTCCATCTTTTCTCAAGCTACGCTACTCCGATTGACCTCAAATTTTGGAGGAATCTCTAACATATCATTCCCTACAACTTTCATGTTTTAACCCAAGGCCAATTCGGCCTCTAACTATGTGCTACAGTGCCGGGCAGAATTGGGGAAAATGAAACCCTAACTTTCTAATTTTCCTTCCAAACCAAAAATTTTCTGTAATTAGCTACCAATTACACCCGCTAGCTTCATTCTATATCATTTCCAATCATCATACATGGTCACATAGCAATAATCATATGAAAACAGAAAAATCAAAATTAATTATAAAAGTTCACCATAAATCCATTAAACCCATGAAATCATTCACAATATAACATATATAACCACCACAAATCACTACTATACCATTATCAAAGCAAGAAAGATCTTTCTTAAACATCTTACCTTACAACTCAAGAAGACTAGCAATTAAAAGCTTCCCCTTCAAAATCACTCCACCCAAAAGCTTTAACCTTCCAAAAAAATCACTTGTACGGAGGGGTTTCAAAATCTATCGGTGAAATTTCAAGATTGAAGCAAAGATCAAAGATAAAGATTGAAGAGTTTTTCTCTCTTTGCTCTCAAAGCTCACGGTTGGACAGGGAAGAAATGAGATATTTCGGACCAAAAAAAATGGGATAAGAATGAAAGAAACAGCCGGTCAAAGCCTCTGACCGGCTGTGACACGTCACAATCCGGCCGGATTCTTGGCCGGATACGAGGCAGTGGCTAGCTCAATTTTTTTTTTCAAATCCCATCAACAATCCGGCCAGCAATCCGGCCGGATTCGGCCCTTCCACTTTTCACAAAATTTTTTCCTCTTTTCCGAATTCGATTGCCGCGCTCCACCGTACTTCCAACACATACACATATACACATATCTCACACATAAACATGCATAACAACAAGGCCTTTCTTTGATTCAAACGATTAATGAACAAATTTTCACTTAAGAGGGGAAAATGAGAAGAAACAATAAACTAAGGAAATAAGCAAATTCTAGGGTTCTCACACTCTCCCCTCCTTAAAGAAATTTCGCACTCAAAATTTTTACCTTCATTAGCCTCAGGCGAGTCCGGAATAGCTTGGTTGTCTAACGCATACGCTTTTGCCGGTACACTTGGTCGGTTCCCTTTTTCTTTCACCGGTTTTGATTTAATTCCATCCAGTGACTGAGTACTACCCTCACGTGGATGTCTCCTCGGACAATTGCTCACTTGATGCTCACTGCTTCCACAGATTAAACATTTCCGCCCTTTTCGCCAACAAGCATCTTCGGTATGGTTGGCCTTTCCACAATAGCCACAAGTCAAGTGAGAAGCCATCTTTTGGCTTCCTCGAGAAATCTCCGCAGGTCCGATGTGGCTTCCTTTAGTAGACCTTTCATTTAACGCCCCTAATGTCCATGGTGGGCGGGATAACTGGTTCGCCTTCTGCACTTTAGGGGGCGCCATTGTTTCACTAAACTCTTCCAACCCACTGCCTGACGCACCCCTTTTCCGAGCTTGGGAGGCCTTTATCTGGGCTTTTGCCTCCTCAATTCTTTGAGCTTTTTCAAGGACTTCCGTAAACGTATTTACTTGTGCCGCCGCTAATGCCTCCTGGATGTCCAAATTCAATCCCTGTATGAACCGTCTCACTCTTCTCGGTTCTGTGGCTACTAATTCAGAAGCAAACTTGGATAATTTGGTGAATTTCGTTTCATATTCAGCCACACTTAAGGTCCCCTGGCGTAGTCCAATAAATTCGTCCTCCCTCCTTTCTTGGACTAAAGGTGGGAGGTACTTCTCGTTAAACTCTCTTAGAAAGTTCGCCAATGTCCACACGGTTTGTTCTCTTTCCCACTTCGCTCTAATCACGTTCCACCATGCTCGGGCCGGCCCTTCAAATTGGAACACCGCAAAGGTCACTTGTCTTTGCCCAGTGTAGTTTAGGGCTGTGAAGATATTAACCATGGCCTCTACCCATTGTTCGGCCATGTCCGGATCGGACCCTCCAAGGAATTTCGGAGGATTAAACTTCTGAAACCTCTCTAGAGCCCGATCTTCTCCTATTTCAGGGTTCTGGGGTTGATTTACAGGCATTTGGCCTTGTTGGTCCACCAACCTTGTCAAAATGTTTGCCATTTGTTGAATTGCCGTCGCCATTTGGTCCCCGGCCTCAACTCTAGGTTCTTGTTCTTGTGCGGCTGTTGTTGCCCTTTCCTCTCTTGGCTCTTGGGCTCGTTTATTCCCACGGCCGCGTCCACGTCCACGACTACGTCTTCCGTCCATATATATTGTTTTCCCTTCTCTCTCTCTTTTTCCTTTTTTTTTTCCAAAAGTAGTTTAATGAATAAATGCAATAAGGGGATTAAAGTAACAAAACTTGAGGCACCAAATACACAAGTAAACATATATGCACTTAGCACTCCATATATCACGAAAATAGATGACCAATTACACAAGTACATATCAAGTCAGGCAAATATTCATATGCTCAAATACACCAATTAACGTCATGTAATAAGAATATATGGGCGAATCAAACGAGGAGGTGATGTGTCGTCCCAGTCTCAGCTAAGGTAACCCCGTCCGGTCCCTCACGTCACTTACTATTCAAACCAGATATCCCTTAACCCCTTGTACTCATTCCAATCGAACAAAGCCTGTTCATGTTCCTAAAATGCAAATCTCACATACTTAACACCGCCTCAACTCTGGAGTACTCAGGCACAAGAATCTGAAATAAGACAATTCACCTCTCGGGCCGGCCAGTCCAAAGAGTAAACCATCTACAATCGAAATTCCTACCAGACGTACCTATCTATGATCCTCAGATACCACAAGAAAAGTTAAGGCCTATAACATTCACAATTCAGAGCTTATGCTCAAACGAGCACTTAATCCTTCATACCTATTCACCACTCAGTCCAGGCTCACTCCGCGAAGAGACCACGCGAAGCAGGCTCTGATACCAACTGTGACAGCCTCACCTCCCCCTAAGGCGAACCAAAGGGTTCGGCGGACCGCCTGCCCAGCTCTCGCCGGGACTCAGTCGATCACTTCAAGCAATCATCGGAAAACCCATAAAAGAACACAACAACGATCCAACTTAAAAGAAAATTTATATACAATAATATCTCAAAAGAAGTACAATCGTCAAATATACAGAGGTTCTCAAATCACCGTACAACCAGCCCGTGCCAAGCACTAGGGCGAGAACCATTACAAAAGAAAACCAAGAGCTAGCCCCAGCTAGTCTATAAAGGCTCTCGTCCTTGCACGCCTTCCCCTGTTAAGGAAAACAAAACTAAAGGGATGAGCTGGAAAGCTCAGTGAGGTTCCGAACACATAGGCAAACAAGAAGTTCAATGCATTCATTACATATAACCAATAATTCAAAATACAAATACAAAAGAAAGCGATAAATACATTCATTAAAAGGATACGTGCTCACAAGGAGCCATTCGTTCATTCGTTCGTTCATTCATTCTCCTTTCATTCCCTTATGTCTCCAATCATTTGAAAATGCATTTTATATAAGTAAAACCCTCATTCATTCATTCGTTCATTCATTCATTCATCCCCTTCCCTGACCGTTGGCCAGGCTCCACCAGACTTCAAGGTAATACTCGAGTATACCGAAACGTTCACCCAGGTCCCTAATCGCCCGACCGAGTCCGCTTCTGGCTCGAGACGACCGGTAACAAGGGGCAGTGGCCAGTTCAGCCAAAAGGCTTACATTCATGCACAATTAACATTGCAATCGTTCGATCATTGAAAACTTCACAATCATTTAGGCCGAGTGCGATAAAGTACACACTCGCCTAGAAAACTCGTTTTAACAATCATTAAAACATTTAACATGTTATCAATCATTCATACCAGCCATATAGTCATGAAACATAACAAACAAGGAACACTCACCTATACACTCAAAATAACGTCCACTTCTCAATCACCAATGAAACCTAAAATTAAACAAAGAACACATTACAATCCATCTAGCATGATTTAGATGAAATCAAGAATTACCCGACTATTCGCGAGTAAACGTATAAAAATTACTTTTAAAGTGTAACGATGGCATTTGGATTCGTGGACGGGAATAACTAGGGTTCATAAACCAACCTTGAAACCAAACTCAAAAAGGTTATGCAATTTTCGGCAGAAAACACTTTAACCAACGACAAATCGAAATCCAATAAGGTAAGCTAAGAAGTATTGTTTCCGGAATCGTTTATGTAGCTCAAAATCAATAGACTATATGCCTTGAAGAAAATCATGAAAATGTGGCAAAACTATCTCACGTTCACTCTTAAAACTTCACTTAAAAGTTATTCACTTGTGGCCAAGAGAACCCTAGGTCAACCTCTATATTTTGGTATTAGGTTTTAGAATGGTAAAATAATCATTTTATTTGCCAAGCGGAAATATACAGGTTCAAATAGAAATTTAACCCTCGGCCACCCTTTGAAAGAGTCGGTAACATTTTCAATAACTACGTCCAATTCGTTACAAAATACATTCGCAAAAATCACTTTAACTTGCTCACATTACAAGAAAATAAACGGACGGCATGTCCCTTGTGTTTACCTATTTTCCAGCCATTAACGGCTTCATTATTTTCTCAAATCAGTCCCAACAGCTCATATAGAATAATCTCATTTCCAAAAGCCGTTCACTAGGCTTAAAGTCATATAAATACAAAATCAAAATAGAAACATTTCTGAAAAAAATGGAATTAAGCTCTACACTATAAAAACAGTTTTTGACATCATTATGCGGTTTTGGCACCATTGGCACTACAATTATCGGATGGAGGTGTAAGATACACCGTTTCGAAGCTAAGAGATAGGGTTACAACATTTTAGAAGGTCACTCTATCCAGTTTCTAGTGTAACTAGGTCAAAAATGCAAGATACTATACCAGAACCGGAAAAACAGATTCACAGAACGCATTCTGGTTCAAACATCATAAGTCAGCCTACCTAAGTCCAAATTCAGAAATTCCAAAGCCATCCGAAAGATAAGAAACAAGGCTACATTTCATCAGAAGACCTCAACAATCAATTCTGAAGCATTCCCCACCACATTAACCAATTACAGACGCAACTATCAAATTCGGGTAAAACCAGGGCAGCAAGGGTTTTTCCATCTTTTCTCAAGCTACGCTACTCCGATTGACCTCAAATTTTGGAGGAATCTCTAACATATCATTCCCTACAACTTTCATGTTTTAACCCAAGGCCAATTCGGCCTCTAACTATGTGCTACAGTGCCGGGCAGAATTGGGGAAAATGAAACCCTAACTTTCTAATTTTCCTTCCAAACCAAAAATTTTCTGTAATTAGCTACCAATTACACCCGCTAGCTTCATTCTATATCATTTCCAATCATCATACATGGTCACATAGCAATAATCATATGAAAACAGAAAAATCAAAATTAATTATAAAAGTTCACCATAAATCCATTAAACCCATGAAATCATTCACAATATAACATATATAACCACCACAAATCACTACTATACCATTATCAAAGCAAGAAAGATCTTTCTTAAACATCTTACCTTACAACTCAAGAAGACTAGCAATTAAAAGCTTCCCCTTCAAAATCACTCCACCCAAAAGCTTTAACCTTCCAAAAAAATCACTTGTACGGAGGGGTTTCAAAATCTATCGGTGAAATTTCAAGATTGAAGCAAAGATCAAAGATAAAGATTGAAGAGTTTTTCTCTCTTTGCTCTCAAAGCTCACGGTTGGACAGGGAAGAAATGAGATATTTCGGACCAAAAAAAATGGGATAAGAATGAAAGAAACAGCCGGTCAAAGCCTCTGACCGGCTGTGACACGTCACAATCCGGCCGGATTCTTGGCCGGATACGAGGCAGTGGCTAGCTCAATTTTTTTTTTCAAATCCCATCAACAATCCGGCCAGCAATCCGGCCGGATTCGGCCCTTCCACTTTTCACAAAATTTTTTCCTCTTTTCCGAATTCGATTGCCGCGCTCCACCGTACTTCCAACACATACACATATACACATATCTCACACATAAACATGCATAACAACAAGGCCTTTCTTTGATTCAAACGATTAATGAACAAATTTTCACTTAAGAGGGGAAAATGAGAAGAAACAATAAACTAAGGAAATAAGCAAATTCTAGGGTTCTCACACTCTCCCCTCCTTAAAGAAATTTCGCACTCAAAATTTTTACCTTCATTAGCCTCAGGCGAGTCCGGAATAGCTTGGTTGTCTAACGCATACGCTTTTGCCGGTACACTTGGTCGGTTCCCTTTTTCTTTCACCGGTTTTGATTTAATTCCATCCAGTGACTGAGTACTACCCTCACGTGGATGTCTCCTCGGACAATTGCTCACTTGATGCTCACTGCTTCCACAGATTAAACATTTCCGCCCTTTTCGCCAACAAGCATCTTCGGTATGGTTGGCCTTTCCACAATAGCCACAAGTCAAGTGAGAAGCCATCTTTTGGCTTCCTCGAGAAATCTCCGCAGGTCCGATGTGGCTTCCTTTAGTAGACCTTTCATTTAACGCCCCTAATGTCCATGGTGGGCGGGATAACTGGTTCGCCTTCTGCACTTTAGGGGGCGCCATTGTTTCACTAAACTCTTCCAACCCACTGCCTGACGCACCCCTTTTCCGAGCTTGGGAGGCCTTTATCTGGGCTTTTGCCTCCTCAATTCTTTGAGCTTTTTCAAGGACTTCCGTAAACGTATTTACTTGTGCCGCCGCTAATGCCTCCTGGATGTCCAAATTCAATCCCTGTATGAACCGTCTCACTCTTCTCGGTTCTGTGGCTACTAATTCAGAAGCAAACTTGGATAATTTGGTGAATTTCGTTTCATATTCAGCCACACTTAAGGTCCCCTGGCGTAGTCCAATAAATTCGTCCTCCCTCCTTTCTTGGACTAAAGGTGGGAGGTACTTCTCGTTAAACTCTCTTAGAAAGTTCGCCAATGTCCACACGGTTTGTTCTCTTTCCCACTTCGCTCTAATCACGTTCCACCATGCTCGGGCCGGCCCTTCAAATTGGAACACCGCAAAGGTCACTTGTCTTTGCCCAGTGTAGTTTAGGGCTGTGAAGATATTAACCATGGCCTCTACCCATTGTTCGGCCATGTCCGGATCGGACCCTCCAAGGAATTTCGGAGGATTAAACTTCTGAAACCTCTCTAGAGCCCGATCTTCTCCTATTTCAGGGTTCTGGGGTTGATTTACAGGCATTTGGCCTTGTTGGTCCACCAACCTTGTCAAAATGTTTGCCATTTGTTGAATTGCCGTCGCCATTTGGTCCCCGGCCTCAACTCTAGGTTCTTGTTCTTGTGCGGCTGTTGTTGCCCTTTCCTCTCTTGGCTCTTGGGCTCGTTTATTCCCACGGCCGCGTCCACGTCCACGACTACGTCTTCCGTCCATATATATTGTTTTCCCTTCTCTCTCTCTTTTTCCTTTTTTTTTTCCAAAAGTAGTTTAATGAATAAATGCAATAAGGGGATTAAAGTAACAAAACTTGAGGCACCAAATACACAAGTAAACATATATGCACTTAGCACTCCATATATCACGAAAATAGATGACCAATTACACAAGTACATATCAAGTCAGGCAAATATTCATATGCTCAAATACACCAATTAACGTCATGTAATAAGAATATATGGGCGAATCAAACGAGGAGGTGATGTGTCGTCCCAGTCTCAGCTAAGGTAACCCCGTCCGGTCCCTCACGTCACTTACTATTCAAACCAGATATCCCTTAACCCCTTGTACTCATTCCAATCGAACAAAGCCTGTTCATGTTCCTAAAATGCAAATCTCACATACTTAACACCGCCTCAACTCTGGAGTACTCAGGCACAAGAATCTGAAATAAGACAATTCACCTCTCGGGCCGGCCAGTCCAAAGAGTAAACCATCTACAATCGAAATTCCTACCAGACGTACCTATCTATGATCCTCAGATACCACAAGAAAAGTTAAGGCCTATAACATTCACAATTCAGAGCTTATGCTCAAACGAGCACTTAATCCTTCATACCTATTCACCACTCAGTCCAGGCTCACTCCGCGAAGAGACCACGCGAAGCAGGCTCTGATACCAACTGTGACAGCCTCACCTCCCCCTAAGGCGAACCAAAGGGTTCGGCGGACCGCCTGCCCAGCTCTCGCCGGGACTCAGTCGATCACTTCAAGCAATCATCGGAAAACCCATAAAAGAACACAACAACGATCCAACTTAAAAGAAAATTTATATACAATAATATCTCAAAAGAAGTACAATCGTCAAATATACAGAGGTTCTCAAATCACCGTACAACCAGCCCGTGCCAAGCACTAGGGCGAGAACCATTACAAAAGAAAACCAAGAGCTAGCCCCAGCTAGTCTATAAAGGCTCTCGTCCTTGCACGCCTTCCCCTGTTAAGGAAAACAAAACTAAAGGGATGAGCTGGAAAGCTCAGTGAGGTTCCGAACACATAGGCAAACAAGAAGTTCAATGCATTCATTACATATAACCAATAATTCAAAATACAAATACAAAAGAAAGCGATAAATACATTCATTAAAAGGATACGTGCTCACAAGGAGCCATTCGTTCATTCGTTCGTTCATTCATTCTCCTTTCATTCCCTTATGTCTCCAATCATTTGAAAATGCATTTTATATAAGTAAAACCCTCATTCATTCATTCGTTCATTCATTCATTCATCCCCTTCCCTGACCGTTGGCCAGGCTCCACCAGACTTCAAGGTAATACTCGAGTATACCGAAACGTTCACCCAGGTCCCTAATCGCCCGACCGAGTCCGCTTCTGGCTCGAGACGACCGGTAACAAGGGGCAGTGGCCAGTTCAGCCAAAAGGCTTACATTCATGCACAATTAACATTGCAATCGTTCGATCATTGAAAACTTCACAATCATTTAGGCCGAGTGCGATAAAGTACACACTCGCCTAGAAAACTCGTTTTAACAATCATTAAAACATTTAACATGTTATCAATCATTCATACCAGCCATATAGTCATGAAACATAACAAACAAGGAACACTCACCTATACACTCAAAATAACGTCCACTTCTCAATCACCAATGAAACCTAAAATTAAACAAAGAACACATTACAATCCATCTAGCATGATTTAGATGAAATCAAGAATTACCCGACTATTCGCGAGTAAACGTATAAAAATTACTTTTAAAGTGTAACGATGGCATTTGGATTCGTGGACGGGAATAACTAGGGTTCATAAACCAACCTTGAAACCAAACTCAAAAAGGTTATGCAATTTTCGGCAGAAAACACTTTAACCAACGACAAATCGAAATCCAATAAGGTAAGCTAAGAAGTATTGTTTCCGGAATCGTTTATGTAGCTCAAAATCAATAGACTATATGCCTTGAAGAAAATCATGAAAATGTGGCAAAACTATCTCACGTTCACTCTTAAAACTTCACTTAAAAGTTATTCACTTGTGGCCAAGAGAACCCTAGGTCAACCTCTATATTTTGGTATTAGGTTTTAGAATGGTAAAATAATCATTTTATTTGCCAAGCGGAAATATACAGGTTCAAATAGAAATTTAACCCTCGGCCACCCTTTGAAAGAGTCGGTAACATTTTCAATAACTACGTCCAATTCGTTACAAAATACATTCGCAAAAATCACTTTAACTTGCTCACATTACAAGAAAATAAACGGACGGCATGTCCCTTGTGTTTACCTATTTTCCAGCCATTAACGGCTTCATTATTTTCTCAAATCAGTCCCAACAGCTCATATAGAATAATCTCATTTCCAAAAGCCGTTCACTAGGCTTAAAGTCATATAAATACAAAATCAAAATAGAAACATTTCTGAAAAAAATGGAATTAAGCTCTACACTATAAAAACAGTTTTTGACATCATTATGCGGTTTTGGCACCATTGGCACTACAATTATCGGATGGAGGTGTAAGATACACCGTTTCGAAGCTAAGAGATAGGGTTACAACATTTTAGAAGGTCACTCTATCCAGTTTCTAGTGTAACTAGGTCAAAAATGCAAGATACTATACCAGAACCGGAAAAACAGATTCACAGAACGCATTCTGGTTCAAACATCATAAGTCAGCCTACCTAAGTCCAAATTCAGAAATTCCAAAGCCATCCGAAAGATAAGAAACAAGGCTACATTTCATCAGAAGACCTCAACAATCAATTCTGAAGCATTCCCCACCACATTAACCAATTACAGACGCAACTATCAAATTCGGGTAAAACCAGGGCAGCAAGGGTTTTTCCATCTTTTCTCAAGCTACGCTACTCCGATTGACCTCAAATTTTGGAGGAATCTCTAACATATCATTCCCTACAACTTTCATGTTTTAACCCAAGGCCAATTCGGCCTCTAACTATGTGCTACAGTGCCGGGCAGAATTGGGGAAAATGAAACCCTAACTTTCTAATTTTCCTTCCAAACCAAAAATTTTCTGTAATTAGCTACCAATTACACCCGCTAGCTTCATTCTATATCATTTCCAATCATCATACATGGTCACATAGCAATAATCATATGAAAACAGAAAAATCAAAATTAATTATAAAAGTTCACCATAAATCCATTAAACCCATGAAATCATTCACAATATAACATATATAACCACCACAAATCACTACTATACCATTATCAAAGCAAGAAAGATCTTTCTTAAACATCTTACCTTACAACTCAAGAAGACTAGCAATTAAAAGCTTCCCCTTCAAAATCACTCCACCCAAAAGCTTTAACCTTCCAAAAAAATCACTTGTACGGAGGGGTTTCAAAATCTATCGGTGAAATTTCAAGATTGAAGCAAAGATCAAAGATAAAGATTGAAGAGTTTTTCTCTCTTTGCTCTCAAAGCTCACGGTTGGACAGGGAAGAAATGAGATATTTCGGACCAAAAAAAATGGGATAAGAATGAAAGAAACAGCCGGTCAAAGCCTCTGACCGGCTGTGACACGTCACAATCCGGCCGGATTCTTGGCCGGATACGAGGCAGTGGCTAGCTCAATTTTTTTTTTCAAATCCCATCAACAATCCGGCCAGCAATCCGGCCGGATTCGGCCCTTCCACTTTTCACAAAATTTTTTCCTCTTTTCCGAATTCGATTGCCGCGCTCCACCGTACTTCCAACACATACACATATACACATATCTCACACATAAACATGCATAACAACAAGGCCTTTCTTTGATTCAAACGATTAATGAACAAATTTTCACTTAAGAGGGGAAAATGAGAAGAAACAATAAACTAAGGAAATAAGCAAATTCTAGGGTTCTCACACTCTCCCCTCCTTAAAGAAATTTCGCACTCAAAATTTTTACCTTCATTAGCCTCAGGCGAGTCCGGAATAGCTTGGTTGTCTAACGCATACGCTTTTGCCGGTACACTTGGTCGGTTCCCTTTTTCTTTCACCGGTTTTGATTTAATTCCATCCAGTGACTGAGTACTACCCTCACGTGGATGTCTCCTCGGACAATTGCTCACTTGATGCTCACTGCTTCCACAGATTAAACATTTCCGCCCTTTTCGCCAACAAGCATCTTCGGTATGGTTGGCCTTTCCACAATAGCCACAAGTCAAGTGAGAAGCCATCTTTTGGCTTCCTCGAGAAATCTCCGCAGGTCCGATGTGGCTTCCTTTAGTAGACCTTTCATTTAACGCCCCTAATGTCCATGGTGGGCGGGATAACTGGTTCGCCTTCTGCACTTTAGGGGGCGCCATTGTTTCACTAAACTCTTCCAACCCACTGCCTGACGCACCCCTTTTCCGAGCTTGGGAGGCCTTTATCTGGGCTTTTGCCTCCTCAATTCTTTGAGCTTTTTCAAGGACTTCCGTAAACGTATTTACTTGTGCCGCCGCTAATGCCTCCTGGATGTCCAAATTCAATCCCTGTATGAACCGTCTCACTCTTCTCGGTTCTGTGGCTACTAATTCAGAAGCAAACTTGGATAATTTGGTGAATTTCGTTTCATATTCAGCCACACTTAAGGTCCCCTGGCGTAGTCCAATAAATTCGTCCTCCCTCCTTTCTTGGACTAAAGGTGGGAGGTACTTCTCGTTAAACTCTCTTAGAAAGTTCGCCAATGTCCACACGGTTTGTTCTCTTTCCCACTTCGCTCTAATCACGTTCCACCATGCTCGGGCCGGCCCTTCAAATTGGAACACCGCAAAGGTCACTTGTCTTTGCCCAGTGTAGTTTAGGGCTGTGAAGATATTAACCATGGCCTCTACCCATTGTTCGGCCATGTCCGGATCGGACCCTCCAAGGAATTTCGGAGGATTAAACTTCTGAAACCTCTCTAGAGCCCGATCTTCTCCTATTTCAGGGTTCTGGGGTTGATTTACAGGCATTTGGCCTTGTTGGTCCACCAACCTTGTCAAAATGTTTGCCATTTGTTGAATTGCCGTCGCCATTTGGTCCCCGGCCTCAACTCTAGGTTCTTGTTCTTGTGCGGCTGTTGTTGCCCTTTCCTCTCTTGGCTCTTGGGCTCGTTTATTCCCACGGCCGCGTCCACGTCCACGACTACGTCTTCCGTCCATATATATTGTTTTCCCTTCTCTCTCTCTTTTTCCTTTTTTTTTTCCAAAAGTAGTTTAATGAATAAATGCAATAAGGGGATTAAAGTAACAAAACTTGAGGCACCAAATACACAAGTAAACATATATGCACTTAGCACTCCATATATCACGAAAATAGATGACCAATTACACAAGTACATATCAAGTCAGGCAAATATTCATATGCTCAAATACACCAATTAACGTCATGTAATAAGAATATATGGGCGAATCAAACGAGGAGGTGATGTGTCGTCCCAGTCTCAGCTAAGGTAACCCCGTCCGGTCCCTCACGTCACTTACTATTCAAACCAGATATCCCTTAACCCCTTGTACTCATTCCAATCGAACAAAGCCTGTTCATGTTCCTAAAATGCAAATCTCACATACTTAACACCGCCTCAACTCTGGAGTACTCAGGCACAAGAATCTGAAATAAGACAATTCACCTCTCGGGCCGGCCAGTCCAAAGAGTAAACCATCTACAATCGAAATTCCTACCAGACGTACCTATCTATGATCCTCAGATACCACAAGAAAAGTTAAGGCCTATAACATTCACAATTCAGAGCTTATGCTCAAACGAGCACTTAATCCTTCATACCTATTCACCACTCAGTCCAGGCTCACTCCGCGAAGAGACCACGCGAAGCAGGCTCTGATACCAACTGTGACAGCCTCACCTCCCCCTAAGGCGAACCAAAGGGTTCGGCGGACCGCCTGCCCAGCTCTCGCCGGGACTCAGTCGATCACTTCAAGCAATCATCGGAAAACCCATAAAAGAACACAACAACGATCCAACTTAAAAGAAAATTTATATACAATAATATCTCAAAAGAAGTACAATCGTCAAATATACAGAGGTTCTCAAATCACCGTACAACCAGCCCGTGCCAAGCACTAGGGCGAGAACCATTACAAAAGAAAACCAAGAGCTAGCCCCAGCTAGTCTATAAAGGCTCTCGTCCTTGCACGCCTTCCCCTGTTAAGGAAAACAAAACTAAAGGGATGAGCTGGAAAGCTCAGTGAGGTTCCGAACACATAGGCAAACAAGAAGTTCAATGCATTCATTACATATAACCAATAATTCAAAATACAAATACAAAAGAAAGCGATAAATACATTCATTAAAAGGATACGTGCTCACAAGGAGCCATTCGTTCATTCGTTCGTTCATTCATTCTCCTTTCATTCCCTTATGTCTCCAATCATTTGAAAATGCATTTTATATAAGTAAAACCCTCATTCATTCATTCGTTCATTCATTCATTCATCCCCTTCCCTGACCGTTGGCCAGGCTCCACCAGACTTCAAGGTAATACTCGAGTATACCGAAACGTTCACCCAGGTCCCTAATCGCCCGACCGAGTCCGCTTCTGGCTCGAGACGACCGGTAACAAGGGGCAGTGGCCAGTTCAGCCAAAAGGCTTACATTCATGCACAATTAACATTGCAATCGTTCGATCATTGAAAACTTCACAATCATTTAGGCCGAGTGCGATAAAGTACACACTCGCCTAGAAAACTCGTTTTAACAATCATTAAAACATTTAACATGTTATCAATCATTCATACCAGCCATATAGTCATGAAACATAACAAACAAGGAACACTCACCTATACACTCAAAATAACGTCCACTTCTCAATCACCAATGAAACCTAAAATTAAACAAAGAACACATTACAATCCATCTAGCATGATTTAGATGAAATCAAGAATTACCCGACTATTCGCGAGTAAACGTATAAAAATTACTTTTAAAGTGTAACGATGGCATTTGGATTCGTGGACGGGAATAACTAGGGTTCATAAACCAACCTTGAAACCAAACTCAAAAAGGTTATGCAATTTTCGGCAGAAAACACTTTAACCAACGACAAATCGAAATCCAATAAGGTAAGCTAAGAAGTATTGTTTCCGGAATCGTTTATGTAGCTCAAAATCAATAGACTATATGCCTTGAAGAAAATCATGAAAATGTGGCAAAACTATCTCACGTTCACTCTTAAAACTTCACTTAAAAGTTATTCACTTGTGGCCAAGAGAACCCTAGGTCAACCTCTATATTTTGGTATTAGGTTTTAGAATGGTAAAATAATCATTTTATTTGCCAAGCGGAAATATACAGGTTCAAATAGAAATTTAACCCTCGGCCACCCTTTGAAAGAGTCGGTAACATTTTCAATAACTACGTCCAATTCGTTACAAAATACATTCGCAAAAATCACTTTAACTTGCTCACATTACAAGAAAATAAACGGACGGCATGTCCCTTGTGTTTACCTATTTTCCAGCCATTAACGGCTTCATTATTTTCTCAAATCAGTCCCAACAGCTCATATAGAATAATCTCATTTCCAAAAGCCGTTCACTAGGCTTAAAGTCATATAAATACAAAATCAAAATAGAAACATTTCTGAAAAAAATGGAATTAAGCTCTACACTATAAAAACAGTTTTTGACATCATTATGCGGTTTTGGCACCATTGGCACTACAATTATCGGATGGAGGTGTAAGATACACCGTTTCGAAGCTAAGAGATAGGGTTACAACATTTTAGAAGGTCACTCTATCCAGTTTCTAGTGTAACTAGGTCAAAAATGCAAGATACTATACCAGAACCGGAAAAACAGATTCACAGAACGCATTCTGGTTCAAACATCATAAGTCAGCCTACCTAAGTCCAAATTCAGAAATTCCAAAGCCATCCGAAAGATAAGAAACAAGGCTACATTTCATCAGAAGACCTCAACAATCAATTCTGAAGCATTCCCCACCACATTAACCAATTACAGACGCAACTATCAAATTCGGGTAAAACCAGGGCAGCAAGGGTTTTTCCATCTTTTCTCAAGCTACGCTACTCCGATTGACCTCAAATTTTGGAGGAATCTCTAACATATCATTCCCTACAACTTTCATGTTTTAACCCAAGGCCAATTCGGCCTCTAACTATGTGCTACAGTGCCGGGCAGAATTGGGGAAAATGAAACCCTAACTTTCTAATTTTCCTTCCAAACCAAAAATTTTCTGTAATTAGCTACCAATTACACCCGCTAGCTTCATTCTATATCATTTCCAATCATCATACATGGTCACATAGCAATAATCATATGAAAACAGAAAAATCAAAATTAATTATAAAAGTTCACCATAAATCCATTAAACCCATGAAATCATTCACAATATAACATATATAACCACCACAAATCACTACTATACCATTATCAAAGCAAGAAAGATCTTTCTTAAACATCTTACCTTACAACTCAAGAAGACTAGCAATTAAAAGCTTCCCCTTCAAAATCACTCCACCCAAAAGCTTTAACCTTCCAAAAAAATCACTTGTACGGAGGGGTTTCAAAATCTATCGGTGAAATTTCAAGATTGAAGCAAAGATCAAAGATAAAGATTGAAGAGTTTTTCTCTCTTTGCTCTCAAAGCTCACGGTTGGACAGGGAAGAAATGAGATATTTCGGACCAAAAAAAATGGGATAAGAATGAAAGAAACAGCCGGTCAAAGCCTCTGACCGGCTGTGACACGTCACAATCCGGCCGGATTCTTGGCCGGATACGAGGCAGTGGCTAGCTCAATTTTTTTTTTCAAATCCCATCAACAATCCGGCCAGCAATCCGGCCGGATTCGGCCCTTCCACTTTTCACAAAATTTTTTCCTCTTTTCCGAATTCGATTGCCGCGCTCCACCGTACTTCCAACACATACACATATACACATATCTCACACATAAACATGCATAACAACAAGGCCTTTCTTTGATTCAAACGATTAATGAACAAATTTTCACTTAAGAGGGGAAAATGAGAAGAAACAATAAACTAAGGAAATAAGCAAATTCTAGGGTTCTCACACTCTCCCCTCCTTAAAGAAATTTCGCACTCAAAATTTTTACCTTCATTAGCCTCAGGCGAGTCCGGAATAGCTTGGTTGTCTAACGCATACGCTTTTGCCGGTACACTTGGTCGGTTCCCTTTTTCTTTCACCGGTTTTGATTTAATTCCATCCAGTGACTGAGTACTACCCTCACGTGGATGTCTCCTCGGACAATTGCTCACTTGATGCTCACTGCTTCCACAGATTAAACATTTCCGCCCTTTTCGCCAACAAGCATCTTCGGTATGGTTGGCCTTTCCACAATAGCCACAAGTCAAGTGAGAAGCCATCTTTTGGCTTCCTCGAGAAATCTCCGCAGGTCCGATGTGGCTTCCTTTAGTAGACCTTTCATTTAACGCCCCTAATGTCCATGGTGGGCGGGATAACTGGTTCGCCTTCTGCACTTTAGGGGGCGCCATTGTTTCACTAAACTCTTCCAACCCACTGCCTGACGCACCCCTTTTCCGAGCTTGGGAGGCCTTTATCTGGGCTTTTGCCTCCTCAATTCTTTGAGCTTTTTCAAGGACTTCCGTAAACGTATTTACTTGTGCCGCCGCTAATGCCTCCTGGATGTCCAAATTCAATCCCTGTATGAACCGTCTCACTCTTCTCGGTTCTGTGGCTACTAATTCAGAAGCAAACTTGGATAATTTGGTGAATTTCGTTTCATATTCAGCCACACTTAAGGTCCCCTGGCGTAGTCCAATAAATTCGTCCTCCCTCCTTTCTTGGACTAAAGGTGGGAGGTACTTCTCGTTAAACTCTCTTAGAAAGTTCGCCAATGTCCACACGGTTTGTTCTCTTTCCCACTTCGCTCTAATCACGTTCCACCATGCTCGGGCCGGCCCTTCAAATTGGAACACCGCAAAGGTCACTTGTCTTTGCCCAGTGTAGTTTAGGGCTGTGAAGATATTAACCATGGCCTCTACCCATTGTTCGGCCATGTCCGGATCGGACCCTCCAAGGAATTTCGGAGGATTAAACTTCTGAAACCTCTCTAGAGCCCGATCTTCTCCTATTTCAGGGTTCTGGGGTTGATTTACAGGCATTTGGCCTTGTTGGTCCACCAACCTTGTCAAAATGTTTGCCATTTGTTGAATTGCCGTCGCCATTTGGTCCCCGGCCTCAACTCTAGGTTCTTGTTCTTGTGCGGCTGTTGTTGCCCTTTCCTCTCTTGGCTCTTGGGCTCGTTTATTCCCACGGCCGCGTCCACGTCCACGACTACGTCTTCCGTCCATATATATTGTTTTCCCTTCTCTCTCTCTTTTTCCTTTTTTTTTTCCAAAAGTAGTTTAATGAATAAATGCAATAAGGGGATTAAAGTAACAAAACTTGAGGCACCAAATACACAAGTAAACATATATGCACTTAGCACTCCATATATCACGAAAATAGATGACCAATTACACAAG
The DNA here is from genome assembly GCF_036785885.1 of Coffea arabica. Classification (NCBI taxonomy): domain Eukaryota; kingdom Viridiplantae; phylum Streptophyta; class Magnoliopsida; order Gentianales; family Rubiaceae; genus Coffea; species Coffea arabica. The sequence goes on from NC_092313.1 coordinate 41,465,259, forward strand.
TACATATCAAGTCAGGCAAATATTCATATGCTCAAATACACCAATTAACGTCATGTAATAAGAATATATGGGCGAATCAAACGAGGAGGTGATGTGTCGTCCCAGTCTCAGCTAAGGTAACCCCGTCCGGTCCCTCACGTCACTTACTATTCAAACCAGATATCCCTTAACCCCTTGTACTCATTCCAATCGAACAAAGCCTGTTCATGTTCCTAAAATGCAAATCTCACATACTTAACACCGCCTCAACTCTGGAGTACTCAGGCACAAGAATCTGAAATAAGACAATTCACCTCTCGGGCCGGCCAGTCCAAAGAGTAAACCATCTACAATCGAAATTCCTACCAGACGTACCTATCTATGATCCTCAGATACCACAAGAAAAGTTAAGGCCTATAACATTCACAATTCAGAGCTTATGCTCAAACGAGCACTTAATCCTTCATACCTATTCACCACTCAGTCCAGGCTCACTCCGCGAAGAGACCACGCGAAGCAGGCTCTGATACCAACTGTGACAGCCTCACCTCCCCCTAAGGCGAACCAAAGGGTTCGGCGGACCGCCTGCCCAGCTCTCGCCGGGACTCAGTCGATCACTTCAAGCAATCATCGGAAAACCCATAAAAGAACACAACAACGATCCAACTTAAAAGAAAATTTATATACAATAATATCTCAAAAGAAGTACAATCGTCAAATATACAGAGGTTCTCAAATCACCGTACAACCAGCCCGTGCCAAGCACTAGGGCGAGAACCATTACAAAAGAAAACCAAGAGCTAGCCCCAGCTAGTCTATAAAGGCTCTCGTCCTTGCACGCCTTCCCCTGTTAAGGAAAACAAAACTAAAGGGATGAGCTGGAAAGCTCAGTGAGGTTCCGAACACATAGGCAAACAAGAAGTTCAATGCATTCATTACATATAACCAATAATTCAAAATACAAATACAAAAGAAAGCGATAAATACATTCATTAAAAGGATACGTGCTCACAAGGAGCCATTCGTTCATTCGTTCGTTCATTCATTCTCCTTTCATTCCCTTATGTCTCCAATCATTTGAAAATGCATTTTATATAAGTAAAACCCTCATTCATTCATTCGTTCATTCATTCATTCATCCCCTTCCCTGACCGTTGGCCAGGCTCCACCAGACTTCAAGGTAATACTCGAGTATACCGAAACGTTCACCCAGGTCCCTAATCGCCCGACCGAGTCCGCTTCTGGCTCGAGACGACCGGTAACAAGGGGCAGTGGCCAGTTCAGCCAAAAGGCTTACATTCATGCACAATTAACATTGCAATCGTTCGATCATTGAAAACTTCACAATCATTTAGGCCGAGTGCGATAAAGTACACACTCGCCTAGAAAACTCGTTTTAACAATCATTAAAACATTTAACATGTTATCAATCATTCATACCAGCCATATAGTCATGAAACATAACAAACAAGGAACACTCACCTATACACTCAAAATAACGTCCACTTCTCAATCACCAATGAAACCTAAAATTAAACAAAGAACACATTACAATCCATCTAGCATGATTTAGATGAAATCAAGAATTACCCGACTATTCGCGAGTAAACGTATAAAAATTACTTTTAAAGTGTAACGATGGCATTTGGATTCGTGGACGGGAATAACTAGGGTTCATAAACCAACCTTGAAACCAAACTCAAAAAGGTTATGCAATTTTCGGCAGAAAACACTTTAACCAACGACAAATCGAAATCCAATAAGGTAAGCTAAGAAGTATTGTTTCCGGAATCGTTTATGTAGCTCAAAATCAATAGACTATATGCCTTGAAGAAAATCATGAAAATGTGGCAAAACTATCTCACGTTCACTCTTAAAACTTCACTTAAAAGTTATTCACTTGTGGCCAAGAGAACCCTAGGTCAACCTCTATATTTTGGTATTAGGTTTTAGAATGGTAAAATAATCATTTTATTTGCCAAGCGGAAATATACAGGTTCAAATAGAAATTTAACCCTCGGCCACCCTTTGAAAGAGTCGGTAACATTTTCAATAACTACGTCCAATTCGTTACAAAATACATTCGCAAAAATCACTTTAACTTGCTCACATTACAAGAAAATAAACGGACGGCATGTCCCTTGTGTTTACCTATTTTCCAGCCATTAACGGCTTCATTATTTTCTCAAATCAGTCCCAACAGCTCATATAGAATAATCTCATTTCCAAAAGCCGTTCACTAGGCTTAAAGTCATATAAATACAAAATCAAAATAGAAACATTTCTGAAAAAAATGGAATTAAGCTCTACACTATAAAAACAGTTTTTGACATCATTATGCGGTTTTGGCACCATTGGCACTACAATTATCGGATGGAGGTGTAAGATACACCGTTTCGAAGCTAAGAGATAGGGTTACAACATTTTAGAAGGTCACTCTATCCAGTTTCTAGTGTAACTAGGTCAAAAATGCAAGATACTATACCAGAACCGGAAAAACAGATTCACAGAACGCATTCTGGTTCAAACATCATAAGTCAGCCTACCTAAGTCCAAATTCAGAAATTCCAAAGCCATCCGAAAGATAAGAAACAAGGCTACATTTCATCAGAAGACCTCAACAATCAATTCTGAAGCATTCCCCACCACATTAACCAATTACAGACGCAACTATCAAATTCGGGTAAAACCAGGGCAGCAAGGGTTTTTCCATCTTTTCTCAAGCTACGCTACTCCGATTGACCTCAAATTTTGGAGGAATCTCTAACATATCATTCCCTACAACTTTCATGTTTTAACCCAAGGCCAATTCGGCCTCTAACTATGTGCTACAGTGCCGGGCAGAATTGGGGAAAATGAAACCCTAACTTTCTAATTTTCCTTCCAAACCAAAAATTTTCTGTGAGAAATCTCCGCAGGTCCGATGTGGCTTCCTTTAGTAGACCTTTCATTTAACGCCCCTAATGTCCATGGTGGGCGGGATAACTGGTTCGCCTTCTGCACTTTAGGGGGCGCCATTGTTTCACTAAACTCTTCCAACCCACTGCCTGACGCACCCCTTTTCCGAGCTTGGGAGGCCTTTATCTGGGCTTTTGCCTCCTCAATTCTTTGAGCTTTTTCAAGGACTTCCGTAAACGTATTTACTTGTGCCGCCTCGACAGTCTACTAGATCCACTGCAAAGCAGTCGAGGGCCAAAAGGGGGTGATTAATGCTAATGGCTATGAGAAGAGATCCAAGTAATGGAAGTAATACGAGTGGGGATGAGTTTGACTCTAGTCGAGGAATAGGATTTATAGTTTTACCTAGTCTAGACTGACCTTTTGTGATGGAAATCTTTTGTAAAAAGGGAAAGCCCTTTTGTTTTTTTGTATCTTAACAACTTGGCATTTTCGATTATGATCTTGTTGTCTCTCCTTGCCTTTGGAAATGACTTGATAAACCTCTTCCAACTGGATGCAACTATTATGATTTTCTATAACGTATGGAGATGTACTTTGCTTTTAATTGATTTCATGGCTTATATGTATAATTAAACTTTGTCCCACACCTTTAGATTAGTGGTAAGACATGGACGGTAGTAGTCATGGTTGAGATTGTATTTGAAAGCGTAGGCAACCCCGAGGTCTTAGGGTGACCAGGGATCGGTGGAAAAAAAATCGAGAACTTAGGGTTGAAGTTGGGACCCAATATTTGATTACCAAATTGATATGTTAAGATTGTGAAAATTGGATTAGTGAAAGGAAATATTTGATAGATTCAATGAGTCTAATGCTTAAGGGACCGGATATCATATTTGGAATGGAAGTTTGAGACTATATACATAGACCATCGAGACTTGAACGATGTGACCATTAAGAGCAACTACCCTTTTGCCTTACATGGATAAGAATTCGATCAACTGTAAGGAGCCGTGGTACTATTTAAGTTGGATTTAAAGTAGAGCTAGTACCAGTTGAGGATCCTAGGAACTAATATGGCTAGGACCGCTTCCAATTCGAGATGGGGACACTTTGAATATTCAGTTACGCCCTTTGGGTTAACTCGTGCACTAGCAGCAATTATGGCTTTAATGCATCGGGATTTTAAACTGTATTTGGATTAATGTGTGGTCGCATTTATTGATGATAAATCGGTATATTCTAAGGTTTGAGAAGATCATGAAAAACACCTGATGATAGTTTTACAAACCTCGAGAGAGCGCCAGCTTTCATTAAGATTCAATAAATGTGAATTCAATTGAAAGAAGTAGCCTTTCTAGGTTATACAATGTCTAAGGGAAGGAATTGTTATTGACTCGGCTAAAGTGGAAGCTGTTTAAGAGCAAACGACTAGAAAATCCTACCAAAATTTGGAGTTCTTAGAGTTAGCCGTGTCGCGCCCCACTTTTTGATCGAGTGATGTGAAATGTGAACTGTGATGTGTGTGTGAAGTGTGGTGTGAACGTGTGCAAAATGAAAAGTAAAAAAGGCCATGGGACTTTGGAAAGCGACGATTTGGCCAAATGAAATTTTAAAAAGGGTTTTTTTTAAATATGAAAACGGAGTCGCCACTTGGTATAGATTTGGGGTGTACCAAGTCACCCAAAAAGTGTTTTTTAAAGACAAAGTAGTAAAACCCTTTTTAAAACGACTCCTAGTCCACGTCAGCCAAAGAAAAAGGTTCGGGGGTCACGTTTGACAAAGGGGAAGGCAAGGATAGAATCCAAGGCACCCCTTTGACCTAGCCAAGGCTAGTTGCGCGACTCAAACCAATTTTTCCTAGTTTTTCTACCCAAGGTATGTTCGCACGTTGGATATGACTATATGAATGCAAAACGGAAAGAAAAATGCAATCCTAAATTCTACGATGTCTCTCGTGAGGCTTTTGGTCCCAAACCACATGAATTGTGACGGCCAACAAAGGAAAACCCCATAGAGGTCGATTAATGCAAATGAGACTCAAATGTGCAAGTGTGGAAGTGTATGAAAGAAAGTAAAAATCCAAGTGTTTGTGTGCAAGTGTATGAAAAGGTGCACGTGTGCAATTGTATGAAAATTCCAAGTGTTTGTGTGCAAGTGTATGAAATATAGTGAGAAGTGCGTATAGGTGTAATTAAATGCAATTTTGTGAAGTAGAAATCAAAATGAACAATAAGGAAAGGAAAATGTGAATTAAAAAGAATGAGTGAGTGATAAATGAGAATGAATGAACCTAAGGGAATGCATCAGGTCGGGTGTGGGAATGACTCCTAACTTTTCCGACTTCGATTTTCCCTTTGATTAGAAGGCAAAACTAGCGTGCTAAGGCTATCGAGTAGCCACACTCGCTCGTTTCCCTTATCAGAAGGGGACCCTCAAGCAAATGGACCCTACAACTATCATGATATGCAAAAATCCTAAAATGAAGGGAAAGGGGGTTCGAGGAGCATGCCAAGTGATAAAACTAAGAAAAATGCATGATATGTGGTGAACAAACAAATGATATGCTAATGAGGGGAAATCCCTAAGGGTCTAGCGTTGGACTAGCCCATTCTATGAATTCCGACTAGCGTTGGACTAGCGGAAACGTACATTCATCCATTCCATTCATTCATGGCTATGAAAGCAAGTAGACATGCCAAAATACTCGTAAACACATAGCACATAGCATTTAGCATGCTCGACTAGATGCAAGAGCCTAATAAAGCAATTAAACATGTAGCAACAAAAACAAGCAAGCAAGGGGAAGGGGAAGTGGACCAGATGCTCTCCGAGCCCTATCTATTACAAGCCAAGAGGTGTACACATACCCCATGAAAGCATAAAGGGGAAAGGGAAATGGACCAAATGCTCTCCGAGCCCTATCTATTACAAGCCAAGAGGTGTACACATACCCCATAAAAACTTAAATAAAAGTAAAAGTAAGTAAATGCATGCAAGGAGGTAAGGAAAGCGAAGTAGACAGGCATATTCACATAACACATAGGAGCACGTAAGGTCTAATGTAGTGCAAATGAGGGATAGAGTGTACCTTCCTTGAGTCGGGGCCCTAATGGAGTGAAATTGTTTATTTATCCTCCAAAATCAAAGAAAAGGTCAAGGTACCAATTTATTTGGGAAAAATTAAAGGAAATAGGCAATCACAAGCTCACTTAATCGTAAAACCTTTAAAATTGTGACTTAAGTGTAATTTAAACGTTACTTCTTAACCCTTGATGAAACTAGAAATTTTCACCACAAAAACTTCCAAGAATTTCCACTAGATGTTGTTTTCCTCCAAGCTAAAGTTGATCTCCAAGTAGTTTTGAAGTTGGGTGCAAATTTGGAAGTGAAATGGAAGCAAGAATTGAGCAAGTGAAGTGGAGCTTTTTCTTCTCTTCTTTTCTTCTAGTTTCGGCCGACTCCAAGGAGAGAGAAGAGAGAAGGGTTTGTTGTGTGAAGCTTCTCTTGGAAGCTTTAAGAATTTGTGGCCAAAAGTTATATAAAAGTCAACTACGAATAGTGCGCGTATAGTGTCCCGTACTACCGCTTTTCTCTCTTGTTTGTTTTACTAGTGCACTAATTCTCAAAAGTAATTCCATTAACACTATAATTATTCACTCTTAGTAGTCTAATATAAGTTTCTTAAATCTCCACTTAGTCGATTCGACGTAAAATACGAAAACTTCCGATTTACGCGCGATAAGGCGAAATTTAAAAGTGATTCATATAACGATAATATATTTAACTAATACTAGGGTTAATAATTATAAAATTGATTATTTTAAGAATAAAACATGAGTCCTCACATAAGATGTATTTGTTATTAAAAAAATTAAAAATTGATCCATAAAATCCATTCTCCAAATACCAAAATTCAACTTCTAAGAAAGTAGTAAGAGACATTTCATTTTTTCTTCATATGTTCCCTATTTTTTGGCAAATATCACAATTTTTGGCATATTCCATAGCATCTCGATACATTGTTGGCCAATGAAATCACGATTGTCATACTTTTGCTACAGTTTTTGATGTATTAAAATGACCACCTCGTTCTCGAGAATGCATCTACGTACCATACCATCGGCACAATGTTTATAAAGCAGTGGTTCCTTTCAAAAGTAATTTTTAACATCATGTAAAAAAATTTTCCTTTGGTTATAGTTAAAACCCTTTTGTGATGACCCCACCTCTCCCTAGGCATTACCCCAAGGTTTAGCTAACCGCCTGCCCAACTCTCGTCAGGACTCACTCACTCACGTCAAAAAAAAAATAGGGTGCAACCTCAAGAATAAAAGAAATAACAGTTCCCAAGTTTGGAACGTACAAATACATTCATTTCTGTCTCAAACATCCATACAATCCCAAATATATAACAAGATTTAAGATCTCAATACATGCAACCCTAATTGAGCGACTAGTGCGAGTACAATCGCAAAATTTCCAAAAACTAGACTATGCTAGTCTGTACTAGTTTCAAGTCTCGCTCGTATCCCCTGTAAGGAAAACAAATGGCGTGGAATGAGCTAAAAGCCCAGTGAGATTCCAAATAGCAAGTTGACCATTATTTAAAAGTGCACGTATCAAAGTAGCAAGATAGCGAGCATAACAAGTTCATAAAAGTGAACAATAGCACTTCAAGTAGCAAATCTCAAAATGATCGAGTGTAAAATTCTTTTATAAAAGAAACAAGAACACTACACAATCAAAGTATAAGGATACAGATGGCTCTCAGGAGCCAATTTCCTGTTGCTTCACCAGAGCTTGATCAAGTATTAGTTGACACTCCGTCAACTTTCAAGTAAAGTAACCAATCCAGTAGTACTTTGCTTCACACCAATCCGTCCACCATTCAACCCCCTTACCGGGCCCGAAGACCAACTAAACATTGGTGGTAATACTCGAGTATACCGATTAGTCGAGGAGATAACACTCCACTCGACAACACTAGATACCCATGATTCGTTTTCTGTGAGAACCCGTAATTTTCTTAATTGCTAGGTTTTATTTTCTATTAATTGCACACTTTTCCACATTTTATTTATTCGAAAATTGTGAAAATAAATTTTATGAGTAAAGATGGTTTTGAAATCATTTTTCCGAGTATAAGTTAGCTTATGAGAATTTAGAAGTGGATACCGGGCGTGGGACCCGCTAGTGCGGTAAGTTTGATACAATTCGGCCAACTAGGTTAAGTTGTGTATACCGGATTTTAATTTATCAGGTGTGAAGAGATAATTAGAAATTACCTAGATGGATTATCATTGGAGAGACAAAAGGATAGAGTTGCATTAAATAAGGGTGACAAGTGTCACCTTGTGGTTTATTCTTGACTTTGACCATTTTACTTACCTTTACTAATTAACCAAAATTGAACCAAAAATTCATCACTTTCATCCTTCTCTTGGCCGAATTTCTTGGAGAGAAAAGAGAGAAAAACCTTCAACATCTTCCTTCCATAACTTGCTCCAATCTTCAAATCTAACCGATAAAACTTCAAATCACTCCATAAAAACTCTTCTCTAGGTAGGATTAAGGTTCTTGGTGAAGTGATTTGGAAGAAATTGGTGCTAAGTAGCTTCCTTTCTTGAGGTTGCAAGGTGAGTAGCTAGGGAATTCTTTCCTTGATATTGATAATGTCAAATTAATGACTTGTGGTGGCTAAAGATGTGTTTTGGTGAAAGATTTCTTGATTTTAGTTGAGATTGGTGACTTTTATATTTCTTCTTGATTTTTTCTGTTTTCATATGATTACTATTGTGTGGCCATGTATGATGGTTGTAAATGATCAAGAATGAAGCTAGAATGCGTAAATTGTGGTTGTTTACGGAAAATTTCCGCATTGAACGGAAAAATTCGGATTTAGGGTTTCAATTCAACCATTCTGCCTGGTACTGTTACTCATAGTTAGAGGCCGAATTAGCCTTTGATTAAAACATGAAAGATGTAGGGAATGATATTTTATAGTTGCCTACAAAATTTCAACTCAATCGGAGCAACGTAACCTGTAAAAAGACCAAAATACCCCTGCTGCCCTGTTTCTATCCGAACATGTTAATCAGCTTCTGTAATTGGTTAATTTGATTGGGAATAATACTGATTTGGTTGTCAATGCCTTCTTAATAAATATAGCCTGGTATCTTAGCTTTCGGATGGCTTTGGAATCACTTGAATTGGACTTTGGTAGCCTGAATTATGGTTGTTTAACCAGAATGCGGTTTGCTAACCTATTTATGCGGTTCTGGTTTGGTACATTGCAATTTTGACTTAGTTTCACTACAAACTGGACTGAGTGGCCTTCTTCAATATTGTATCTCTTTCTGTTAGCTTCGAAACAGTGTATAGCATACATCCATCCGATACTCGTAGGGCCAGTTGTGTCCAATACGCTAAATGACGTCAAAACTGTTTTTGGGTTTTAGGGCTTAACTTTCATTTCCGGTCATTTTCCTAGCTAAATTTTGTACTTGAATGACTTTGAGCCTATTGAACGGCTGTTGTGATGAATTTATATTGCGTATGACTTTGGGGTTGATTGAGGAATATAATGAAGCCATAAGTGGCTGGGAAAATAGGTAAATACAGAGGGCATGCTGCCCAAAATTTTAGCGCTACGCGATTCTTTCAAGTTGAGTTGATCTTGGTAAAAATGATGGGTTTTAGGAGTTGTTTGTAACCCTAGGACCAACTGTTATCTTTTTGCTCAAAAGTCATATTTTATTCTTTTGTACTAGTACTTAACATGGAAAGGCGTACGACATGTAATCGAGTCTCACTTGTGCATTCCGTTTACTCGATTTTGGATGTGAAACCTTCAATTGGTTTACTTTGATGATTTTAGGGTTTCTTGGCGATTAAAGCCAATCTGAAGTGAAAACTTTTGAAGTATCTGTACTTGAACCAGTGAGTGTACCACTCCCCTCACTTGTTGCTTAACTTGATTTCTGCACTTGCAATCTGTAATCTGGATGATTGTACTATCTGTTTAATCTGTTTGAGACGAGGGTGTACTTTATCACACTCGTTCTCTTGTCTGTTTGTATGCCTCTTGACTATATGTAATATGTTATCTGTATCTGAATCTGTTATCTGTATCTGAGTATGTTCGGACGTCGTTTGGAGACTGGTATCCAACGACCTTTCTGTGACCTCTGAGCTCAACACCTGCGGCTAGTTACTCAAGTCGGGCCGGCAAGGGCCTGGTCGATTAGTTAACGAACCACGGTAGTCTGTTTCAGGAATCTTTGGGTATTGAGACCCTAAATTCTGGTATACTCAAGTATTACCACTTCTGTTCTGTTCGGCGTTCGGGCCCGGTAGGGGTATGTGTGGTGGACGGAAATTGGTGTAAAGTGGGGTCTACGGATATGTTGGTTCTATGTACGTTGACGGAGAGTCAACGGGTTCGGATCAAGTACTACAAATGGAAATCTGGCTCCTGAGAGCCACCTGTATCCTTCCTATTTGAATCATTGTGTCTAACTACTTTACTTTACATCTGGCATGTGTACCTGATTTGTTAAACGTGAAATGCCATGATTTTACTGCTATATGTCTGGTACCTCATTGAGCGTAAGCTCACCCCTTTTTGTTACCTTTGTTTTCCTTACAGGGTTCCATGTTTTGAAACCAAGATTTTTGGAAGAAAAGAGTTGAGCTAGTTGTAGGACTTCTTTTGTTTATGCCCCTCTGTAACTCAAACCCTAATTATATTTTGTGTAGCGTGAATACTCTAGCTTGTATTTAGTTCATTGGTTCAAGACTCCGATGTAAATATATGTATAAGTGTTTAATCGACGTCCCGTACTTCCGTATGGTTTGGTAAGCTCTGTTTAACCCTTGGTGGTCTCCAATTGTTCATTTTTGTTGAGTTCTCACGCGTATTATATAGGGTTTGTGTGAATCGACTCTGTAGTCCTGGCGAGAGCTGGGCAGGCAGTCCGCCGAACCCTTTAGTTCGCCTTAGGGTGAGGTGGGGCTGTCATATTTTCTAATCGACCAAACCCTTGCCGGCTTGACTCGATGAACTAGCCAGTGGGGTTTGGATTCCCAAGTAGTCATTATAGTTGATGACCAATCGACTTAGAGAAGAGAAAAGTACGGAGACGGGAATGAGAGGCACCTCCCACTCGGATTGAGTGTTGTACATGCTGCCGCTCAGCACTTACAAGTCAAGTATAAGTATATCAAGTCAATTGCAACAATAAATGAGTATATATCACATTAGGGCAAGTGCGATAAACCCTTGCCCGACCATACCAATCACATTTCATTCGATCACACTGGTCAAGTATTGAAAACAAGTGTCAAGTTAAATCAGGTATTTGGAAGCACTCACCAAAGATTTAGTACTTGTCAAAAATCATATTCAGGTGTAACTCCTTGGTTGGAGTCCAAATCTGCGATACAATATCATTTAAAAGCTCGAAATCAACTAGGGTTTGAAACTTAAGAGTTTCGTTTTAAACAGATCAAGTAAATGAAACTCGTTTAGATAGGATTCATGTTACGTATCAACTCTAGAAAATTCATGCTCGCTCTTTTGGTGTTGCTAAAGAAGCAACTAAAACTTTGGAATTCGCATTTGAGTCTAAAAGACGAGGAAAACATATTCCGAGTGGTCACTACTTTCATTTTTTTTTCAAGGGTACGAGTTTCGGCCAAATTTCAGCTTATATACCTTTACGAAAGAAAACTCAAATACCATAGACAATCCAAGTTCAATTCGACCTCAAATCTTCGCTCAAGTCACGAGTACACACGCCTAACCCTCAAGTGAAAATTTGGGCAGCATGTCCTTTGTATTTAGCTATTTTCCAGCCATTTATGGCTTCATTATTTCCTCAATTTAGCCCAAAGTCACACATAAGCGATGTTAACAGAATAGCCCTTCAACTAAGCTCAAAGTCATCCAATTACAACACAAGTCTAGCAATGCAATCGGAAAACAATTTTAAAGACAAAGGCTAAACAGTAGGTTTGACGTCTCTTGGCGTTTCGGTCACAACTGAAGCTACGCTTATCGGTTTGGGGTAAATTTTATGGCGTTTTGAAGCTAATACAGATAACTACATTTCCTATGAAGGCATAAACATCTAGTTCATGCATTTTCAAGGTCACAAATGTGCAATCTCAGAAAAAACAGAAATCTGTCCGCGAACAAGAGCATTCGGCAGTCAGGGGTATTTTAGTCATTTCACACACTACAGTACTCCAGTTGAGCTGAAATTTTGTAGACAGCTAGTTAACTCCATTCCCTACAATTTTCATGTTTTAACCTAGACCTGATTCAGCCTCTAACATAGACGAATAAATAGGTCAGAAACAGGACTGATTCCTCTTTAAAGCTGAAAATTTGATGATTCAATGCTTACAAATCACATTCATGTCTTGAATCACTACCCCATGTCCCTATCCAAACTCATCAACATCATATTGTGACGCCCCGAAAAGTATGAGTGTGAGAACCCGAAAATTTTCTAATTTTCTAGGGTTTATTTTTTTTAAACGCCCACCTTTTCTACATTTTCTTTATTAGAAAAAAATCCCCAAATAAAGTTTATGAGCAAATATAGTTTTCAAATGATTTTTCTAGTATCGGTTAGTTTTTGAGAAATTAAAAGCGTATTTTGGACGTGGGACCCGCAAGTGCGGTAAATGCATTATATTTTTGACAACTTGTTGGAATTTTGTATTAAGTGATATTAGTTTACAATGTGTTTGTCGCGCCCCACTTTTCGAATGAATATGTGGATGAATTGTGTGATGTGTGTGTGAAGTGTGGTGTGAACGTGTGCAAAATAAAAGTAAAGGCCATGGGACTTTGGAAAGCGACGATTTGGCCAAAAAATAGTTTTAAAAAGGGTTTTGAAATGAAAAGTTTGGAGTCGCCACTTGGTAATGGTTTAGGGTGTACCAAGTCACCCAAAAATGAGTTTTAAAGTCAAGTAGTAATAAACCCTTTTTAAAACGACTCCTAGTCTACGTAAGCCAAAGGAAAAGGTTCGGGAGTCACGTTTGACAAAGGGGAAGGCAAGGATAGAATCCAAGGCACCCCTTTGACCTAGCCAAGGCTAGTTGCGCGACTTAACCTTACATTTCCTAGTTTTCTACCCAATGTATGTTCGCACGTTGGATATGACTATATGAATGCAAAACGGAAAGAAAATGCAATCCTAGATGCTACGATGTCTCTCGTGAGGCTTTTGGTCCCAAACCACATGAATTGTGGCGGCCAACAAAGGAAAACCTCATAGAGGTCGGTTAATGCAAATGAGATTCAAGTGCGCAAGTGTGAAGGTGTATGAAAGAAGTGTAAGTGCAAGTGCTTGTGTGAAATTGTATAAAGGTGCTCGTGTGAAATGGTATAAAGTTCAAGTATTTTCGTGTGCAAGTGTATGAAAATAGAATAATAGAAATAGAAGGTAAAGTGGAATTTCATTTGTGAAGTGAAAATAAGCAAGTGATAGGTAACATGTAGTAAAAAGGTATGGTTTGAGAAATGTGAAAAAATGTGATTAAAAGAGTATGTAGGTGATAAAAAATGAAAGCATGATCCTAGAGGAATGCAACAAGTCGGGTACGGGGGTTGACTCCTAACTTTTCGACTTTGATTTACCCTTTGATTAGAAGGCAAAACTAGCGTGCTAAGGCTATCGGGTAGCCACACTCGCTCGTTTCCCTTATCAGAAGGGGACACTCAAGCAAAATGAACCCTATAGCTAGTATGGGATGCAAAACCTAAAATGAGGGGAGAAGGAGGGTCGAGGATCATGCCAAATGATAAAACTAAGGAAAATGCGTGATATGTAGTGAACAGGCAAATAATGCATGAATGAAAAACAAAGGAAAAATCTTATTGGGTCTAGCGTTGGACTAGCCCTTTCTATGAATTCCTAATGAAATAACGAGCCACAACTAGCGTTGGACTAGTGTGGTGACGTACATTCATCCATTCCATTCATTCATGGTTATGAAAGCAAGTAGACATGCCAAAACGCTCGTAAACACGTAGCACGTAGCACTTAGCATGCTCGACTAGATGCAAGAGCCAACTAAAGCAATTTAACATGTAACAACAAAAGCAAGCAACCAAGGGGAAGGGGAAATGGACCAGATGCTCTACGAGCCCTATCTATTACAAGCCAAGAGGTGTACACATACCCCATAAAAGCATAAAGGGGAAGGGAAAATGGACCAGAGGCTCTCCGAGCCCTATCTATTACAAGCCAAGAGGTGTACACATACCCCATAAAAGCATAAAGGGGAAGGGGAAATGGTCCAGAGGCTCTCCGAGCCCTATCTTAAATAAAAGTAAAAGCCAGTAAATGCATGCAAGGAGATAAGGAAAGCGGAGTAGGCATGCGTATTCACATAACACGTAGGAGCACGTAGAGTCAAACGAAGTGCAAATAAAGGGGTAGAATGTACCTCCCTTGAATCGACGCCCTAATGTAGTGAAGTTACTAATTTACCCTCCAAAATAATAAAAAGGTCAAGGTACCACTTAAATTGTCAAATAAACTCATAAAATAACCATTAGACACGAAAATGGTAATTAATCACGAAAACAAAAATTAGATATGAAATAGACCATGCACATGCAAGCAAAGTTCAATCCCAAATGAAAGGTCTCAAAATCTAAAATAGAATGCTAAGTTGAATGATCTAAGGTGTAATCTGCCTCAATCAAATGCAAGAAAATCACGAAAGGAAAAAAAAATGGAAAATTATCTATTAAAGTTAAATAAAAGATTAACTAAGCAAAATTAAAATGAAACGGAGCTAAAACTATAAACTCTTCCAAATTATTAAGCTTCTATGGTTTTATCCTAGAAATTTGTTAAACATTATCCAAAAATCACATAAAAACATGCCAAAGCAAATTGCCATGTAAGAGGGAAACAATTGCAACACTAGTCACCCATTCGAGCTCAATCGAAACATTTAAGAATTTCAAAGGTCTCCAAAATAATAATAAAGCCGAACAATAATTGAAATGCAAACACTTTAGGACCTAATTGCCAGGAAATGGAATGTAAGGGATCAAGGCATCTCAAATAATCAACCTAAAACATGAAATTGACACATTGAGAACATTTAAACGATTAAACAACCCATGAATCATAAAATTTGAATCCAATTGAAAGAGAAAAGAAAGATTGAAGAATCATTTTTGATGAATTTCTTCCATAAAAAACACATTGAAACTCAAGAGATTAGAGTGGACAAAAAGCCAATTGGAAATGAGAGTTCTAAACTAAAATGGTGGCTCAAGAGTAAAATCTATCAAAGTAATCGCCAAACTTCTCAAAAGTAACATGGAAAAAACAATTCGTTAGAGTTAAACGAGAAAATTAGTCATGATCTTAACCGAACGAAAAAATCAAACTATGAGCTCCCAAAACCCCTTGAATCTTCTTATTTCATTCTAAGAATTCACCAAAAATCTATTCACGAATCAAACAAAAACAGGCCAAGGAAAACTAGCATGGTAAAAGGGCAAAATTGAAGAAATTTCCCAATCTTATGGGCCTAAGTGAAACAAAAGAGACTTGAGGGACCAAAGTGTAATTTTCCTGAAATTTTCATGCATGCAAACGTTAGAAAAAAGACTGAAATTTCTGCAACCACTTTCGACCAAAAACAAACATCTACCAAACCAAATATCATTCAACTTTCATTTACGGATTTCGACTCCAAAACACAAGATACCATTCCCAAACATCTACCAAACCAAATATCATGTTTTTATTACAGAATCAAGGCCGAAAAAACTGGAATGATAGCTGCCAAAAACGAAAGAGATAACAGCAAAAAGAAACAAACAAAGTGCAGCAAGAGTTTTTCCTTTCGGCAACCATGAACCAAGCAAAACTGTTGGTTTCTTTTTATTGCAATAGCATGCGCATGAAGACAGCTTATGACCCACAATCATTGTGTTTAAACATTGGTAAATTCAGGCCAAAGATCATGTCAGTATTGAAATAGCATTCTGCAATTTCCAGCCACAGCTTTTACCCGTTTCATAATGCAAGCAAGTTCTCCAAATTTCAGATTTCATGCCTATCAAACATCGCCCAAACATACCATTTCATTGCACGATTGAATCAAGAAAAAGAGCTGATCATCAAGGGTAGAAACTAAACAGCAAAACAGCAATAAAAGAGGAAAAAAGTGCCGCAACTTTCTGCAATTTTCTGGTCAATGTTGCTTCTGCAACTTAAAGAAAACAGCCAGCTGCATTTTGTCCACAAACTTCTATCATCAAATGCAATCTTTTGGCAAACAAAGTTCATGCAAACCCTACTAATCATCTCCAATCAAGAACATTTAACACTCCAACGAATAAACGAAAACTGAAACCATTGCCTATGAATGAAAATTTTCAGCAAACCGAGAGTGAAACTTGCTGAAATTTTCTATTGCAGCAACTCCCTTGCTCAGCCTAAACGAATTCAGGTAGGACAAACCAAATGCAAGAATCTAGAGGCACAAACTTGGGGAAGGGAAAGGGGAAGGACAAAACACCACTAAATGTCACGAACACTTGCTGCAAAATTTTAGACACGACCTTCTCTTCCATGAAGACCAGATTTTGATTCAAATGCGCAGCTTATATTAGATATTTCTTATCTTAACATCACAATTTTAAATTGAGCAACAAAACTTCATGATGATTACAATCAAATGACCAGAAACTTGGAAAGGTACCATACGATAAATCTGGAAAGGAAAAAAAATGCAGAAAAGGACGGACAAAAACTGTTATAACTTTCTTATTATTTCATCAACTCAAGCTGAATATCAGAATTTTGGCTTGGGCGTGCATGTGGTGCATAAACTGAGCAACAAATCCCAGATTTCAGTCCAAACAAAAAGTTCCAACAACAACCAAGACAAAAGCTCCAACGTCCGAACCAAACCAGATGATTAAAAACGAAACAAGCTACTTTTCTTCATGGTTGTATTCGACAAATCAAATGGACAGGCCATGCTAAAATCCTTCCTTTTCAAAGCTAGGAACTTGCTATTGAATTTCAATCTAGGAACGGAATATGATTGACACCCAACAAATTTCAGACCCTACCATGCCCGACATGCCAAAAAACATCAAAAGTTCACAGCTTTTAAATACAAACCATAAGCCAACGATGTTCTTCCCATTACCTTCTTCCAAAAATCAAAAGTTTCAAACCCAAACATGGCAAGGCTACAATGTTAACATTAAAAAGATTTGAAAAGAGGAAGCAAACATCCATATACCTGAACAGCAAAATGAGGCAGCTTGGGAAGATCTTCAGCGGACAGCTTTGCCTTCCAACGATAGTAGTAGCCGACTATGGAGGTGCTGGATTTCTCCTTCACGAACTACTTGCCCTTTCTTTTACTTGGAATTCCCCCCTTAGCCGTTCACTCTTCTCCTCCTACACTAGCTCTCTGTGCTTTGTTTTTGCCCTGAAAACCCCTTTCTAAAACCCTTGCTTAGTTTTTTTTTGTTTCCCGTCGATTCTCTCCCTCAAAATCCCTCCTTTGGTTCAGATTTTTCTCCCTTTTTCTCCTTAGACTCTCTTTCTCTTTGCCCGTTAATGCCCCCCTGCCTTGCGGCTGTAGCTTTCTTTTGCTATTTATATGGCACCTCCCTCACCCTAAACCTTCAGTCCTTCTTCTGCAATTTGCAGCCAAGGAGCTCCCCAAAGTCCATTTGCAAGCTGCGGCAAAAACGCAGCCTTCATGCTACGCGTTTCTTCTTTTTTTTTTTTTTTTTTTTTTAACTTTAAACTTAATAAATACAGAAATGATAAAATATAAATAATAACAAATTGCCAAAACCATGTAATAATAATAAGAATGAAAACAAATAAAAAAAACAAACTAAATAAATAAATAAAAACAACAAAAATGTCCATTTTTCCAAATTTTCTTCATTTTTCCTTTTTTCTCTTCTTTTTTTCAAAATAACTTAATAAAAATAACTAAAGTGCAAAAAGGTTGCATTTAAAGAAATAAATATATTTTTGTGAACAAATTTCCTTTTTCCCTTTTTTTTCATTTTCATTTTCATTTTTCTTTCAAGAAAGCATTGAATAAAAACAAAATGACTAAAACATATTTTTTTTGAATGCTTTTCTTTTTCTCTTTTTTTTTTTTTCAACAAATTCTATGATAAAACTTAAAAATAAAAATAAAACTGGAAACTAAAAACTAAAAATGAACACGACAAATAAAAACTAAAAAATGAAATTACACCAAAAATTTGGTGTCTACAGTGTTAAGATATTTGTGTAAGAGAGACAAAAAGTTAGGCAAGAAATTAATGAGAGGGACATGTGTCACCATATGATTAAATCTTGTTTTGACTTACTATTCAACCTTTTACCAATTACTAAATAAAACCAAAAATTGATCAAATATCTTCCATTTTTCCTTCAAGCTTGGCCGAACCTCCTCTTACAAGAAAAGAAAGAAAAGCTTCCAAGTTTCTTGCTCCAATCATGTCCAATCTCACAAACTAACCATTTAATCTTGAATTCCTTCCATAAAACCTCTTCAAGTAGTGATTGTGAGTTGTTGTGTGAAGTTTTTTTGGAAAGTTAAGGTGACCAATAGCTCTCTCTCTCTTGTTCTTAAGGTAAGTTGTGAAGAACCACCCTCCTCCTTTAATTGATGCTTAAATCATGCTTAGTGGTAGTATAAGATGCAAATTTATGGATTAAATCTTGAGTTTTGATTGAAATGGTGAAGTTTACAATTTATTGGTGAATTTTCTGGTTTAATGTGATCATGATGTTGTAGCCTTGTATGATGAGTGGAAATGTTATGTAATGAAGCTAGAAGGTGGAAAAAGTGGACAATTGCAACCAATTTTGGGTTTGGAAGAAATTCTGGAAAATTAGGGTTCTTGAAGCTACATTCTGTCCGAAATTTTAGGTCATAGATAGACGCCGAATTGGCCTTGTCTCAAAACATGAAAGTTGTAGATATTGATGTTTTAAGAGTGCCTGTAAAATTTCAGGGAATTTGGAGTAGTGTAGAGTGAGTTATGTCATTTTTACTGTTGCTGTTCTGGGTGATCAGTATGTGCGAACTGCACTTGTAATTGGCCATTTTGACTGGAATTGGTTTGGATTTTGTTGTTGGTGTCTTCTGATGAAATGTATCTTGATGCCTTATCTATCATATTCCTTTGGAATCAATGCATTTGGACCTGTGTAGACTGAGTTGGACGAATTACAGCATTGTGTGATTTGGGAACCTGCAATTACGGTTCTGGTTTGGTATTCTGCATTTTTGACTTAGTTGTGCTGGGATTTGGACTGAGTGACCTTCTACATTGTTGTAGCCCTGGTTCTTAGATTCGAAACGGTGGGTCTTGGACCTCCATCCGATACTCATAGTACCTTTTGTGCCATTACCGCAAAATGACGTCAAAACTGTTTTTCTGGTTTGAGCTAAACTTTCATTTCCGGACTTTTCCCTAGCTTGACTTGTACGAGTACTACTTGGAGCTTGCTGAATGGCTATTGGATGAACTTGTTGTTGTGTGTGTACCTTTGGGACTGGCTGAGGATATAATGAAGCCGTGGTGGCTGGAAAAGTAAGAAAATTCAGGGGAAATGCTGTCCGAATTTGGAATGGGCTTGATTGCTTTGCGTTTGTGCTTTAGGGCTTGGACTTAAGTGAAGTAATGCAATATGATGGATGGTTTCAGAGCCGTGGAGGTGAGTGACCTCAAACTATTTCCAAAGTACTTGTGAAATGTTTCTTGCATTATTTATTCGATTGCATCTCATGCGTGCTTGCATGTGAGTTCATGACATGATTTGGCTTCAATGAGTTCTGGGAAAGTCTTGTGCTGGACACCAACGTCTCCATTCTGTTTGTGGTTCATGTTCATGGTTATCTGGAGCTCAAAAAGGGGCTTCCTCTCTCTGTTCGCGTGTTATGATCTATTTGAGCGTTGGGTGTTCTAGTGCAATGATTTCACTGGCTCACGAGAGCACTAAACGAACATTTGATCTCTGAATCATGACATCATCGAAATCATCGAAATGCAACATTGTGAAATATATTTGCTTAATGATTTTGCTGGTTACTCGCTGAGCTTCTAGCTCACCCCAAAAATATTTTATTCCCCTCCACAGGGCTCAAGGCTAAGGAAGGACTGGTAGTACTTGTGCACGTGATTGGATGGCCTATGTTTTGTACAATTTGGATTTGGAATCATTTTATGTATAGTTGGGAATTGTTTCCGCTGCAATTGTGACATGTAATTATTGGAGAATTTGATGTAATATTTGAGTTGTATATTGTAATATATTTGAGGAATGTAGTGAACGACTGAGTCCCGGCGAGAGCTGGGCAGGCGGCCCGCCGAACCCTCTGGTTCGCCTTAGGGGGAGGTGGGGCTGTCACACATATACTATGTAAATAACAATAAACACAACTGAAAATGTCAAACCCTAGCTAAACATTCCAACATATCATTTAAAACTAACTAATTAACCATCATAAGCCAAGAATATGAGTTTCTATCCAAACTTAAACAAGATTAAGGAAGAGAAAAAGAATAGGCAGCCATAATACCTCACCAAGGATGCTTGCAAGAGAAACCACAACCTTTCCTTCCAAAACTTTACCACATAAAGCTTTCCAACCACCAAAAGAGAAGTTTAATCGGTTTAGTTCGGTTGATTTCACTCAAACAAGGCAAAATCTAAGGTTGGAGTTGAAGTTTGTTTTCTCTCTTTCCCTCTCCAAAGTTTCGGCCATGCTAGTAAGAAATGAAGCAAAATTGGCCAAGAAGAAAGATAAGAAGAAAGAAATTTGTCTTAGTCAAACAACCGTTGGATTGCCGACACTTGTCGCTCAAAATCTTTCTTTGTTTTTTGTTTTTTTTTCATCCTTTTCCTTAGTCAATAATCGTGGCTGACTTACGGGTTAATTAAGGGCTAATTATCTCAATTAAAAACAAGAAGATTAAGGTAATAAAGTAATGTTCAAGTGGTGTACTCACTCGGTAGCAAACGATGCACGTCGGTTCAAGCCTATTTTCCTTAACTCGCACGTACTTGTGTTTTTACTTATGGTTCATTAACTTACACACACTTTTTCTTATCTAAAACTCACTCTTAACTACCAAATTTAGTACACACACCTCACCAAGTGATCACACTACCAAAATGCACCAAAGACACACCAAAAACCCTAGTATACACAAAAAACCCTAACCTATGCCCTTCCTTTAGAAAAATCATAACTTGAGTTATAACTATCAAAAATTCATACAATTTGGCCTGTTAAAAACTAGACTTCAAATGCTAATAATCTTTAGAAGACACCTCAAAGAGATTCTGTAAGGACCTGTAAAATTCCCTTAGTTTATATTATTTTATTTTATTTTATTTTCGCATGCATTTTCTTTACTTTACTTTACTATATTAATTTTTCAAAGATTTTTATAAGTGAGTATAGTTTTTAAATCATTTTTCTGGTATAAGTTAGTATACGTTAAATTTGAAGTGCATTGTGGATGTGGGACCCACTAGTACGATAAAATTTTTACGATTAGGTGAAAAGGTATTAAGGAATATTATTTTACAAGGTGCTAGGAGACAATTAGAGATTAGCTAGATAGATTAACCATTGGGAGAAAGAAGATAAGCTTGAACCCTAAAAGGTGCCATGTGACAGCCCCACCTCACCCTAAGGCGAACCAAAGGGTTCGGCGGACCGCCTGCCCAACTCTCGCCGGGACTACGGATCGGGAACAAACGTAAACCCTACCAACCGCTCAAAGGAACTTCGAGAAGATAAACATTTAGAACCCAGTTGAGCCGAACTAAGAGATATAATCAATCTTTGGTACAACGGTCCCATGTAAAAAAAATCAAAACGAAATGGAAGTGCCGCCAGGACTACTAAGCTAATCACATCCTGAAAAACTTGTTTCGAAAGATAATATAGTGCTCGAGCGCTACAACGACCGTTAAAAGAAACGAAACGAGGAACGAAAACAAGCCGCAGATGAACAGTGATTGCCATATCACAATCCGACCGCAACCCAATCGAATACAGATAACGTTATATAACTCTAGATAATAAACATTTCCAAACCAAATATAATGCATGAACATGATTAAACAGTTTTATATACATACGTTTGTAATTTACAAATCAAAAGGAAAATATTTGGATCAAGGTACATTTAGGGTTTTCCAACTCCCGAGGAGCTATACAAAAGAGTATTTATACTAGCTCATTTCATTCTTCAAAATGATCATTGGTCCAAAAGATGGTCCCCTGTAAGGAAAACAAGGATAACGGAACGGGGTGAGCTAGAAGCTCAATCAGGTACCAAAAGTATAACCAGTAGAAATCATGAGAAAACACTTTTAAGGCACATATACACATCAAATAAGAGAAATGAACGAACACCACAATTTAAAGGATACAAGTGGCTCTCAGGAGCCAACTTCCCGTTGCAATACTTGATCCAACCTCGTTGACCCTCCGTTAACGTTTAATGAAACCCACATATCCGTAGACCCCGTTTACGCCAAAATTTCAATCACCAAACATACCCCTTATCGGGCCAAAACGTCGAACAAGAACAGGAATGGTAATACTCGAGTATAACGGAAATCTAGAGTCTCCAATACCCAAAGATTTCTCAGGAACAGGCCCCCATGGATTGTCAAATTTTCTCGACCAAGCCCTTGCTGGCTCGATCCAATTGACTCCCCATGAGGTTGAGCTCAGATTTAACAGGAAGGTCGTTGGATGCACTTCCAAACGACATTATAACAGGCGCAGGTAACAGATTCAAGTATATACAGGAAACAAGTCACACAGGCCAAAGAACGAGTGCGATAAAGTACACACTCGTCTCGTACAAAATAAACAGTCGGTAAGGACATACAAATAGCAATTTGCAAGTACAGATAACCAGTTTAGCAATAATTCAGGGGAGTGGTACACTCACCAGTTAAAGCAAGGATACTTCAAAAGTTTCAACCAAAGTAGGGCTCTAATCCCCAAGAAACCCTAAAATAACCAAGGTAAACAATTATGGTTCCCACAGCCACAAATCCAGTAAATAAAATGCACAAATGAGGCTCGACTACAAATCGTAAACCTCGCCGAATAATTATTCATGCAAGTGTGCAAAACATGATTTTAGGACGAAAAGGTAACATGAAGACCTAGGGCTCGAACAACCCCAAAAGCCCTTCTTATATATATCCCAAACCAAACCAAACTTGAAGAAATCCAATACTCCCAAAATTTGGACAGCATATCCCCTACATTTCCTTACTTTTCCATCCTACAAGCAACACCAATTCATCTCAAATCAACCACATACACATCACAGACTATAAAATACACCTTTCAGCACAATAAGCACAACTGAAGCTACACTTATCGGATTGAAACGAATCTTATGGCATTTCGAAACCAAGACTTATACCTACATTTCTTATGAAGACCTCCAAAGCCAATTCATGCATTTTCATGGTAAAAAATGGAAATCCCCACGAAAATAGAAATCTCTCCGCGAAACAGGGCTCATGGGCAGTCAAAGGTATTTCGGTCATTTCACATGATACAGTGTTCGGATCGAGTTGAAATTTTGTAGGCAGCTAGCTAACACCATTTTCTACAACTATCATGTTTTAACCTAAGCCTGATTCGGCCTCTAACATGCACGAATAAAGCCGGTCAGAACAGGGCCAGATTGGAACCCTAAAACTGAAATTTCCGCACAAAACTGAAATTTTCCGCAAACAACCACAACTAACATATAAAAACTTCATTTTACACCATATCAAGCCATCATTCATGGCCAAACAGTAACTATCATATAAAATCAGAAAATCACCAATAAAATCTGAAATTTAACAAACTCTACCTCAAACCACAAAATCTTCCATAAAATAGCATATTTAGCCACTACAAACTACTAATTTACCATTATTAGGAACAAAAGTGAGTTTCTAATCAAAATACCTTGACACCTCAAGAAAGGTAGTAGTTTAAGGGTTCCTCCTCCAAAACAACTCCACCAATACCTTGAAACTCCCTTAGCAAGTCACTTTTGTGGACAAATTCAAGATTTAATCGGTTGGATTTCAAGATATAAGCAAGAAATGCAAGATAAAAGTTGGAGTTTTCTCTCTTTTCTTTTCTTAAGAGGTTTGCCCAAGATGGAGCAAATGAAGATGATTTTTGAGTCAAATTTGATATTTAGTAAAGTTGGGGAATAGTGGTCAAAGTCCACCCTCCATTGGTTTCATGACACTTGGCCCTATTAGGGTTTGATCTAATCCTCTTATCTTCCAATGGTTAAGCTATCTAGTTAACCTCTAATTATTTCCTAGCACCTTGTAAAATAATATCTCTTAATACAAAAATTCAATTAATCGCCAAAAATTTTATCGTACTCAGACTAACGGGTCCCACGCCTCTAATGCACTTCAAATTGAACGTACTCTAACTTATATCAAAAAAATGATTTAAAAACTGTACTTACTTATAAAATATATAGAAAATGAAATATTTTAAAGGAAAGTAATAAAAATGTAGGCAAAGAAATAAAATAATGCTCGTAAAATGTGAAAATTTTCAGGTTCTCACACTCTCTCCCCCTTAAAGAAATTTCGTCCTCGAAATTTTCTTATGAATGGGACCTATTAAAATCTAATGTAAATGGCGGATCGTACCTTCTACGTCCTCAGACGGGTCAGGGGCTTGATGTGACTCTAGGGAATACACCCGAGTCCACACCTTTGGTCCAGTCCCTTCCCCCTTCGACTGGTTAGATTTGGTCTTGGTTGATTGTCGATTCCCACTCCCTTCTCGAGGCTTGGGCAATTAGCGATTTGATGATCTGCACTCCCGCAACGTACACATTTTCTTACTTTTTTCTAGTAGACATCCTCCGTGTGATTCGGCTTTCCACAGTACCCGCAGGGACCATGGGAAGCAGAGCCCAAGCCTCTCTGTGAAGCATCACTTGACATTCCAGGAAATCTTAACCCTCCAGTTCCTTTTCCGAGCTTGGGAGGTGTACTCGTATCTTCTTGTCGCATGTTACTTCCAGGAATAGCTCTTTTCTTTGCCTAAAAGGTTCCAAGTTGTAACCTCACGCTTTCAACTCGTTGAGCTTTTTCCACCGCGTCTCTGAAGGCACTCAGTTGGGCTACATCCAGATCCTTCTGAATCTCAACATTTAAGCCCTGGACAAAACACCTTATCTTCCTTTGCTCAGTCACGATCAGCTCGGGAGCGAACTTCAACAACTTAGTGAACTGGCTCTCATATTCGGCGACAGTCTGAGCTCCCTGGCGAAGCCTAATAAACTCATCTTCTTTCTTTTCTTGAATTAGGGGTGGGAAATACTTCGCGTTGAACTCTATCATGAAGTTCGCCCACGTTCTCGGTGTTTGTGCTCTTTCCCATTTCAATCTTATTACATTCCACCAAGAACGGGTTGCCCCCTCCAGTTGGAAGACAGCAAACGTCACTTGTCTTTCCTCCGTATAGTGCAACGCCGCAAAAATATCAATCATCTTCTCTAGTCACCGCTCGGCCACATCAGGGTCTGGTCCTCCAAGGAATTTCGGTGGGGAGAACTTCTGAAATCATTCGAGGGCCGTATCTTCCCCCTCTATATGGTTACCAGGGTTTCCAAGTTGAGGAGTAGGGTTTTGGCCCTGATTCTCGACTACGTGAGCTAAAAGATCAGTCATGCGCTGGATAGCCGCAGCTACCTGAACGTTAGGATCCACTCCAGGTTCAGGGTTGGGTTCAGGCATTGGTTCCCGATTTCCTCCTTCATTCGAGCGTTGCCTACGTCCATGGCCCCGATCACGTCCACTACGAGTTCCTTCCATTGGATTAACTAATCTAGGCTCGAGGCGCGAATACAAGATACAAACTAGGGAGGTCAGTCAGTCAGACATACATATAATACGTCCGCATCAATTCAAAAGCAAATATACATATAACACGACTATATCAAACAAATCACACAGTAACAGTCAGTCAGATACAAGCAAAGGAAATCCTATGGAAGTAAGAGGGTCATTCAATAGTACATACTACGAACTAGACCAAGAGTACAAAAGCAACTAACGAAAAGCTCCCCCCCTAGGGTTCCATCCGTAATCTACAAGAAATCACAATTTATCTCTTAGGCATGGTTAATCATCCACACATCATATAAAGTTTCGTAGAATCAGACGTCTAATTCGCCCAAGTCATTTCTAACCTAGGCTTTCATCCCTTTTCGTATTCGGGTACAAAAATCCAAAATAAGATAATTCACCACTCTAGCTGGCCAGTCCCAAGAGTAAATATCTACATTTGTAATTCCTACCTGACATATGTATCTATAGTCTTCAAGTACCAGAATAATGTTTTGAAACCTAGAATACACCGCGATTCATAGTTTATGCTCAAAAGAGTACTTAGTCCCTTATACTCATTCACATGAGCGAGACCACAACACCACTTGGCCCCAAGCTCACTCCGCGCAGAGACCACGTGAAGCGACTTTGATACCACCTGTGACAGCCCCACCTCACCCTAAGG
This sequence comes from Coffea arabica, assembly GCF_036785885.1. Taxonomy (NCBI): domain Eukaryota; kingdom Viridiplantae; phylum Streptophyta; class Magnoliopsida; order Gentianales; family Rubiaceae; genus Coffea; species Coffea arabica. The sequence continues at coordinate 41,491,770 of NC_092313.1, forward strand.
CGAACCAAAGGGTTAGGCGGACCGCCTGCCCAACTCTCACCGGGACTACAGATCGGGAACAAATGTAAACCCTACCAACCGCTCAAAGGAACTTCGAGAAGATAAACATTTAGAACCCAGTTGAGCCGAACCAAGAGATATAATCAATCTTTGGTACAACAGTCCCACGTAAAAAAAATCAAAATGAAATGGAAGTGCCTCCAGGACTACTAAGCTAATCACATCGTGAAAAACTTGTTCCGAAAGATAATACAGTGCTCGAGCGCTACAACGACTGTTAAAAGAAACGAAACGAGGAACGAAAACAAGCCGCGGATGAACAGTGACTGCCACGTCACAATCCGGCCGCAACCCAATCAAATACAGATAACGTTATATAACTCTAGAGAATAAACATTTCCAAACCAAATATAATGCATGAACATGATTAAACAGTTTTATATACATACGTTTGTAATTTACAAATCAAAAGGAAAATATTTGGATCAAGGTACATTTAGGGTTTTCCAACTCCCGAGGAGCTATACAAAAGAGTATTTATACTAGCTCATTTCATTCTTCAAAATGATCATTGGTCCAAAAGATGGTCCCTTGTAAGGAAAACAAGGATAACGGAACGGGGTGAGCTAAAAGCTCAATGAGGTACCAAAAGTATAACCAGTAGAAATCATGAGAAAACACTTTTAAGGCACATATACACATCAAATAAGAGAAATGAGCGAACACCACAATTTAAAGGATACAAGTGGCTCTCAGGAGCCAACTTCCCGTTGCAATACTTGATCCAACCTCGTTGACCCTCCGTTAACGTTAAATGAAACACACATATCCGTTGACCCCACTTATGCCAAAATCCCGATCACCAAACATACCCCTTACCGGGCCCGAATGCCGAACAAGAACAGGAATGGTAATACTCGAGTACATCGGAAATCTAGAGTCTCCAATTCCCAAAGATTTCCCAGGAACAGGCCCCCATGGATTGTCAAATTTTCTTGACCAAACCCTTGCTGGCTCGATCCAATTGACTCCCCATGAGCTTGAACTCAGATTTAACAGGAAGGTCGTTGGATGCACTTCCAAACGATATTATAACAGGCGCGGGTAACAGATTCAAGTATATACACGAAACAAGTCACACAGACCAGAGAACGAGTGCGATAAAGTACACACTCGTCTCGTACAAAATAAACAATCGGTAAGGACATTCAAATAGCAATTTGCAAGTACAGATAACCAGTTCAGCAATAATTCTGGGGAGTGGTACACTCACTAGTTAAAGCAAGGATACTTCAAAAGTTTCAACCAAAGTAGGGTTCTAATCACCAAGAAACCCTAGAATAACCAAGGTAAAAAATTATGGTTCCCACAGCCACAAATCCAGTAAATAAAATACACAAATGAGGCTCGACTACAAGTCGTAGATCTCACCAAATAATTACTCATGCAAGTGTGCAAAACATGATTTTGGGACGAAAAGGTAACATGAAGACCTAGGGCTCGAACAACCCCAAAAGCCCTTCTTATATAAATCCCAAACCAAACCAAACTCGAAGAAATCCAGCACTCCCAAAATTTGGACAGCATATCCCCTACATTTCCTTACTTTTCCATCCTACAAGCAACACCAATTCATCTCAAAACAACCACATACACATCATAGACTATAAAATACACCTTTCGGCACAATAAGCACAACTGAAGCTACACTTATCGGGTTGAAACGAATCTTATAGCGTTTAGAAACCAAGACATATACCTACATTTCTTATGAAGACCTCCAAAGCCAAATCATGCATTTTCATGGTAAAAAAAGGAAATCCCCACGAAAATAGAAATCTGTCCGCGAAACAGGGCTCATGGGCAGTCAAAGGTATTTCGGTCATTTCACATGATACAGTGTTCGGATCGAGTTCAAATTTTGTAGGCAGCTAGCTAACACCATTTTCTACAACTATCATGTTTTAACCTAAGTCTGATTCGGCCTCTAACATGCACGAATAAAGCCGGTCAGAACAGGGCCAGATTGGAACCCTAAAACTGAAATTTCCGCACAAAACTGAAATTTTCCGCAAACAACCACAACTAACATATAAAAACTTCATTTTACACCATATCAAGCCATCATTCATGGCCAAACAGTAACTATCATATAAAATCTGAAAATCACCAATAAAATCTGAAATTTAACTAACTCTACCTCAAACCACAAAATCTTCCATAAAATAGCATATTTAGCCACTACAAACTACTAATTTACCATTATTAGGAACAAAAGTGAGTTTCTAATCAAAATACCTTGACACCTCAAGAAAGGTAGTAGTTTTGGGGTTCCTCCTCCAAAACAACTCCACCAATACCTTGAAACTCCCTTAGCAAGTCACTTTTGTGGACAAATTCAAGATTTAATCGGTTGGATTTCAAGATATAAGCAAGAAATGCAAGATAAAAGTTGGAGTTTTCTCTCTTTTCTTTCCTTAAGAGGTTTGGCCAAGATGGAGGAAATGAAGATGATTTTTGAGTCAAATTTGATATTTAGTAAAGTTGGGGAATAGTGGTCAAAGTCCACCCTCCATTGGTTTCATGACACTTGGCCCTATTAGGGTTTGATCTAATCCTCTTATCTTCCAATGGTTAAGCTATCTAGCTAACCTCTAATTATTTCCTAGCACCTTGTAAAATAATATCTCTTAATACAAAAATTCAATTAATCGCCAAAAATTTTATCGTACTAAGCGCACTAGCGGGTCATGCACTTCAAATTGAACGTACACTAACTTATATCAGAAAAATGATTTAAAAACTGTACTTACTTATAAAATATATAGAAAATGTAATATTTTAAAGGAAAGTAATAAAAATATAGGCAAAGAAATAAAATAATGCTCGTAAAATGTGAAAATTTTCAGGTTCTCACATGCCAAGTGTCGCGACCCGATTGGATGTGACTTAGACCAATTTTTCTTTACCTTTACCAATTATCAAATTTTGACCAAAAAGCATCTTCATTTTCTTGCTTCTTGGCCGGCCCTCAAGAGAGAAACTTCATTTTCAACTTCCAAACTTGCTTGAATCTTGAGATTTAGCCAACCACTTTGCAAACCATTCCATAAAAGTGTTAACTAAGGAAGACTAAAGGTGTTGGTGGAGTGATTTTGGAGAAGAAAGCACCAAGCTTCCATCTTTCTTGGAGGAACAAGGTAATCTTGGCTAGAATCTTCCCTCTACTTCAATTAATTGTCAATTAGTGGATTATAGTTGTAAAATAGGTAATTTTATGAGACATACGATGGTTTGAAGTGGTGTTATGGAAATTTTCAATTTTTATGGGGATTTTTCTGCCCTTATGTGATGAGTAATGATTGGATATGGTTTGATAGCTTTATTATTTGAAATACTAGGGTATTATGGGTTAGATGGACTTGCTTAAAGAAAATTTTAGATTTTGGGAGTAAATTTCATATTAGGGTTTCAATTTAGGGCTTTATTGTGTTGGGTTTTGGAGCTATTAATTGGCTCAAATTGAAGGGGTATTGTGGCCTAATTAGGTGTGGTTTCCAACTTATGTGTTGTGTGTGTAATTGTGGTTGATTTGAGTTGAGATTGGTGATGACTTGTAGGGTGGAAAGTAAAGAAAAACAAGGGAAGTCCTGCTGAAATTTTCGCAGGACCCTTGAGCAGTTTTGAGAAATCTGTTGTATCTTGATGAAGAAAAATCGGAATTAAGTTCCGTTTGTTGCGTATGAAACTAGATTCATAGTGTTAGAAACCATTAAAATTTCAGACCCTAGTTCTATCTGTGTGATTTATGGTGATTTTTCAAATGTTGACTAAAATTACATACCTGTTCTGTCTTTTACTGGATGAAGCAGCGACTTAAGGCTCAAATTTGACTGACTTGTGGTATGAATCTTATAAATGTGTCTTCCGAGAAATTGTACCCGTTTGAGTCTATTTTCCGACGGTATAAATTTTGTCAATTTTGGACGTAAGAATCTTGAGATATGAATTTTCAAATGGTGGTGCACAAAACTGGAAAATCCTGTTTTCCTAGAATTATTCTTAGTTTCATTTTGCACCTTAAGTTTGGAGTTAGTAAATCATTGTAGGTATGGTTTTGGGTAGAAGCGAAGGGTTTTTGGATCTTTCATGTTTTTAGGACCAACTACTACCTTTTCACTCCAAAACTATACTTTTGTGTTGCATTGGTAATTTACTTGGTTAGGCATATGACTCGTAATCGAGTCTCAATTATTTTACCTTAGTGGTTTAGGACGTGCCGGTGAACCAAGTATTTCGGAACGAAACGTTTGAAGTTGTTTGTTTGAATTCGTGAGTGTACCACTCCCCTAATTTGTTGCTTATCTGGGCTATCTGTGACTTCTGTATACTCTGTATGAAACGAGGGTGTACTTTATCACACTCGTTTCTGTCATCTGTTTATTCTGGTTCCTGTATACTGTATAAGTCTGTATTTGTTCTCTGTATCCGTTATCTGTATATGTTCTCTGTATTTGTTGATGTCGTTTGGAGGGTTGAGTCCAACGACCATTCTATGACCTTTGAACTCAAAATCAGGGGCTAGTTACTCGAGTCGAGCCGACAAGGGCCTGGTCGATTAGATAATGAACCACGATAATCCACTTCTAGGAAATCTTTGGGTATTGGTGTGAGGCCCCAGTCCGTTCTTAGGTTGATATTAGGTTATATTCATTATTTGTACAGTAACATTTGGTTTTGGGAATACTTCAAAAACCCTAAGTTGGGGGTAGGATTGAAACCCTAGTTTTGTATTAATTATAAGTTCGAATGGTGCTTAAAGTGAGTTTAAAAGTTAAGAAAACCCTAAACTAGGAAAGTTTTTAGTGATATGATTTGTTAGAATTCTAAGTTGGGTGTAAAACCCTTAATACTACCCAATCATTCTACAATAAGTGCAAATGAACCTAGAAAGTAGGGTTTCACTCTTCGTTTTCAAGATTAGAGCAATTAGGGTTTTCGCGATTTTCGCCGGATGATTTTCGGTACGAAGCAAGGATCAAATTTGGTGCTTAAGAGTGACTTTTGGGTGAGAAATAATATGTGATTAGATGCAATGATAAAAGGTTAGTGAATAAGAAGTAAAAAAACCCTAGTACGTGTGACTTAAGGAAGAACGGTGTGAACCGACGTGTACCGTGCATTACCGATTGAACACACCACTTGACCACCACTTTCTTACCATACAAGCTCACTAATATTTGAGCAAAATATCCTCTCATTTTCCAGCTAGCTTTGACCAAATTTTAGGGCTAAAAATGCAAGAAGGAAAAAGAAAATTTTGGTTGGTATTAGTGGTGACAAGTGTCACTCAACCATGGCTTCTTGACCAAGACAATTCCAACCTTCTTATCACCAATTTTGCTCCATTTCCTTTCATTATTTCTGCTGCTTGGCCGAACAAGAGAGGAGAGAAAGAGAGAGCAAGAAACAACTTCCTTCTTCTTGATTTTAGCCATCCAAGTGAGAAATTAAACTTCTAAACCGATTAAAGTGTTAGTTGTGGGCTTGAGAAGCTAGGGGAAACAAGACTTCCAAGAGGAAGTGAAGTATTACTCTTGCAAGCTTCATTTGTTGAGGTATAAGGCTAAACCATGGCTTTGGTTCTTTCATTTTGGTTTAAGTTGTTATATAATACTTGTTCTGATTGGATTAGTGGTGATACAAGTTGTTATAAGGATTTAAAGGTGATTTATGTGAATTAGGGTTTGAGATACTTGCTGCCTATCCTTGCTATATAGATGATATATGTTGTATCTAAGCTTATATAAGGGGTTTTAGTGATGATTAGAGCAAGAAATCAAGAAAGGTTGCATTGAATCCCAAAATTTCAGGTTTCTGGAAAATTTCAGCTCTATTCTGTCCGGTTTTATTGCACCATGTTTGAGGCCAAGTTAGGCTTAACATTAAACATGAAAGTTGTATATAATGGAATTTTATAGTTGCCTACAAAATTTCAGCTCAATCGGAGCAACGTAGCTTGTGAAAATATGAAAATACCCTCGCAGTTCTAGGTTACATTCCAGAGTTCCGCGTGGACAGTTTAGTCTTTTTGGTTGTGTTTATTCACTATAATCCGTTCGGATTTAGCCATTTGCCTAAACATAAAATTTTCATTACTCTGTCTTATCTTTTCAACGCCACCAAGAACACCTCAAAAGGATCTATGTAGCCTGAGTTATGGCCAAAATAGTCGCATCTATTCTAAACTTCGGATTCTGCCGTGTTTCTGGATTTAGCTTCTGACCCTGTTTTGTCCGTTTTGATAACGTACGAACTGGGTGTTGGTGTCTTCATAAGAAAGGTACATCTTGGTCTTAGATTCGAAACGGTATAAAGTGCATCCAAATCCGAGTTTCGTAGCTTCAGTTATGACAAAAACAAGATCGGTTGTCAGAACTGCCTTCGAATTTGGACAGTTCTGACAGGAATGTTTGGACCCATTTTCCTCTATGCTCTGTATTGATTCAGCTTTTGGTCCAAACATGAAAGTTATAGCCTTATGTCCTAGATTTCCAACGCCTTTGGAATTTCTTGATTTGGATTTGTGAGCTGTGAGTTATGATCCAGCAAACAAACCCTGTTCGTCACCCGAACACGTAAATTTCTGGTACTATTTTCCATAATTTCGACCTGCTTCCATTCAGATCTAGCTAAGGTGTCTTCATGAGAATTGCATCCCTTCCTCATAGCTTTGAAATGGTGTCTCGCTCACCTTGATCTGACATTCCTAGCCTAACTTTTGATCAAAACGGTTTGAGACGGCAGATTTGGCCATTTCCGTTTGCCGTTCCGCGCGCCCGCGCGTGCGTCCGTTTTGCCGTTTCCGCACTTGCATGTGCCGATTTTTCTGTTTTGCTTGTTTTGGGCATGTTAGTGACCGTTTGTGATAATATGTGATACAATCTTTTATTTCAGACAGTGGTGAGTTAGGCGGAGCCGGTGGGGCCCACTACTAGCAAACACGTGCGAAGTGATTTTTCTCTTGTACCACTTTTGTATTTTGAGTAAGTATTCAGGCCGTTTATGTGTATAAACTGCTTATGTGTTTTGATGTGAATAAAAGGGGAACTTAGGCGAGGGTGTACTTCATCACACTCGACCTAAACCCTAGCTTGTACCTATGTTTCTTTATGAGATGTGTATACATGAATTATTTTGGGTTTGAACCCCTTGAGCTTGTAGCTCGGGGTGACGTTTGTAAGTTGGGGTTGATCTTCCGACCTAGATGGACTATTCGAGCCGGTCAGGGCTTGGTCGAAACCAGTCCAACTTAGTCTGAGGTCACCAAGTTTGTGAATCCGGTTCACTGAGAATGTGAACCAAGTTTGTGACCCGAGCTTGTGACTCAAGCTCAAGTTTGTGATTTCATTCGCCCGGGCAAGTTTGTGAGGTGACTGGCCAGTGAAGGTGATAAGGTGTTCGGTGGGTGTACAAGTGGAGTTCTACGGACCTTATTGTGGTCGACGGAGTGTCGACAGGTGATCACGCATGGCAAATGACTTGGCTTTGGAGCCAACCTGTATCCTTCCTTTGTATAGTTACCTTTGCACTTGACTTGACATTTTTGTGAAATAGTTGTTTATTGGAATGTGAAATTTTACGCTTTTACCCCTGTTTACTTACTAAGCTTCTAGCTTACCCTGTTTCCTTTGTTTTTCTTAGCAGGGGACGACGCGGGGAACTTCTTGGCACCTTCACTAGTATAGTTAGGTTTGATTGTAATAGTCGGATAGTTAGGATGTTTGTTTTTGTTTTGGTGGTTTGTATAAGGACCCTCCTTAGGGTCTACCTTCTGTTGGTTGTTATTATAATGTCTTAGAGTGGTTTGACTCGATACTTTTGAAGATGTAAATAGAACTCTTTTGGCGTTAGATATATTGTGAATAGTACGCTTGTGGGATTATCTAGTTTTATTGTTTTGAAATTTTGAGTCCTGGCGCGAGCTAGACAGGCGTCCCGCCGATACCCTAGGGTTCGCCCTTGGGAGAAGCGGGGGTGTCACAATTGGAGACTTTGGATTTCCGATATGCTCAAGTATTACCACCCACTGTTACTGTTGAGGTGTTCGGGCCCGATAAGAGGTATGTTTGATGGATGGAATTTGGCGTAAAGTGGTGCTCTACTGGACTGGTTATTGTACTTGAAAGTTGACGAGTGTCAACTACTACTTAATCAAGCACTAGTGAAGAATTTGGCTCTTGAGAGCCACCTGTATCCTTTCTATTTGAGATGGTTATTCATTTCCTTATTTGACGTGATCATTTGATTGATTCCATGATTCCTGGTTGCTTGTATATTGGGTACCTCATTGAGCGTAAACTCACCCCCTTCCAGTTATCTTTGTTTTCCTTATAGGGAACAACACTTTTGAACCGTGATTTTGAAGAAAGGGTCGAGCTAGTATAAACATTCTTTTGTTAAGCTCTTTCATAATCAAAACCCTAACGTGTCTTTTAATCAAGTATCACGTTTTGATTTGTAAAGTTTTCAATGTATGTATATAAGTGTTTAACCATGTACATTAAGTGTATTCGTTTGAGATGGTACCTTTGGTTGGACGAGCGCGACGTTTGAACAAGGAAAGAGAATTTTTGGCGGGAACTGTTCACCGAATCCGGCCGTGTATCCGGCCAGTTCTTGGCCGAATATCTGGCCAGATTCGCAGAGGATTTTGAAAAATTTTTTGGGTTGCTCACTGCCTCGAATCCGGCCAGCAATCCGGCCGGATATTTGACCAAGTCTTGGCCGGATTGTGACGTAGCAGCTACTGTTCATTTTCATCTTCATTTTCTTTCTTCGTTGTACGTGAATCATTTGATCGCAGTGTTATCACTCAAAATGGTTTGGCCTTCGTGTTCTAGGCTTAGTAATCTTTGATTGTTGTTTTCTTGGGGTTCGATTGTGCGCTATGTAGGGTTTTTGTGATTTGACTCCGTAGTCCTGGCGAGAGCTGGACAGACGGTCCGGCGAACCCTTTGGTTCGCCTTAGGAGAAGGTGGGGTTGTCACAGATTCAGTTCATAAGTTGGTCCAAATTGAGCCATAAGCTACTACAACATTCCTATTGTTACTTGTGTAGGGCAGAATTTTCAGTCAACTTTGACAATTTTCTGGAATTTATAGAGATTGAATCAAACCTTGAATTTTACATCGTAGGAAGCCCTATGAGTCTAGTTTCAAACGCAACAAACGGAACTCAATTCCGACTTTCCTAGACGAAGTTATAGCCAATTTCCCAAAGCTACGCAGAGCCTTCTGCGAAAATTTCTAGATTTTCTAACAACTTAAGATTATGAAACTTTTCTTAGCAAAATTCACTCCCTTGACTCAAATTCAACCATTAAAACAACCAAGAATCTAAGGCAAGTAAGTTCAAATAAGAGCTATAAAGACAAGTAAAATTTCGGGGTCTCACACTCTCTCCCCCCTTAAAAGAATTTCGTCCTCGAAATTCGAACCTTTGCTCGCACAAAACTTGATGTTAGAGGATTTTCCTCCAATTCCTAAGTGGTTTTCTCTTACTCATAGTACTGCCACAAACTTACCTAGAGAGAAAATCTCACCGATGTAATGGCTAAGTTGATATGCTAAGGAAGTTCAATGAAGGCGTCAAATTTTGCAAAGTGATATAAATTTAGGAACTGGATGAAAAGAAAAATTCATAACTATGAAACTTGGTTTCTACTCTTGCTAAATCGTGAAATAAAACACTATGCATTGGTAAATAATCTCCAAAGTACATCTCCTCTCATGACTACAATTAAATCTCTAGACACGTACTACCCTCCATGCCTCTTTTGAAAAAAACAAAAATAGACTATAGAGGTATAAGCAAAATAAAATAGCTATAGAGTTCGGTAAAAGCATTTCCAAATCATAAAGTGAAAACAATAGAACACATTTAAAATAAAATACTCTCTTCAGATACATAACATAACAAGTCACATACCCTATGGGACATTAACCCTAGGTATGGCTCAGGCACAGGCACTACACTTAATCAAAACTTGAAGAAGTACAATCAAGTACATACACGTAAATAATAAGGGTCCCAATTCTCACTAATATCTTCAATATATCTCAAGTCCAGATTAATCGCATTCCCCGTGCCTTGGCTTTTGCCATCCAAACTTATCCTAATATTATGCGAGATATCGATTTATCATTAAGGGATCACTCTTTGGTACTCCGGTACAGGAATCCGAAAATATGATAATTCACCACTCGAGCTGGCCAGGTTCAAGAGGAAATCAACCACTTTTAAGATTCCTACCCAACACACATATCTAATGCCTCAACAATAGACCTTTGTTCCACATTTAACAAGCCAATTCCCACAGTCCGAGAACCCTCTGCCGGCACGAGCTCGATAAGAGCTCTGATACCATCTGTGACGACCCTACCTCCCCCTAGGGCTTACCCCAGGGTTTAGCGGACCGCCTGCCCAACTCTCGCCAGAACTCACTCACTCACATAAAAAAAAATAGGGTGCAACCTCAAGAATAAAAGAAATAACAGTTCCCAAGTTTGGAACGTACAAATGCATTCATTTCTATCTCAAACATCCATACAATCCCAAATATATCACAAGATTTAAGTTCACAATACATGTAACCCTAATTGAGCGACTAGTGCGAGTACAATCGCAAAATTTCCAAAAACTAGACTATGCTAGCCTGTACCAGTCTCAAGCCTCGCTCGTATCCCCTGTAAGGAAAACAAATGGCGTGGAATGAGCTAAAATCCCAGTGAGGTTCCAAATAGCAAGTTGACCATTATTTAAAAGTGTACGTATCAAAGTAGCAAGGTAGCGAGCATAACAAATTCATAAAAGTGAGCAATAACACTTCAAGTAGCAAATCTCAAAATGAGCGAGTGTAAAATTCTTTTCTAAAAGAAACAAGAACACTATGAATAACAATCAAAGTATAAGGATACAGATGGCTCTCAGGAGCCAATTTCCTGTTGCTTCACCAGAGCTTGATCAAGTATTAGTTGACACTCCGTCAAATTTCGAGTAAAGTAACCAATCCAGTAGTGCTTCGCTTCACACCAATCCGTACACCATTCAACCCCCTTAACGGGCCCGAACACCAACTAAGCATTAGTGGTAATGCTCGAATATACCGATTAGTCGAGGAGATAACACTCCACCGACAACACTAGATACCAATGGTTCGTTATCTAATCGACCAAACCCTTGTCGGCTCGACTCGATGAACTAGCCAATGGGGTTTGGGTTCCCAAGTAGTCACTATAGTTGATGACCAATTGACTTAGTCAAGAAAAAAGTACGGAGACGGGAATGAGAGGCACCTCCCACTCGGATTGAGTGTGGTACATGCTGCGGCTCAGCACTTACAAGTCAAGTACAAATATATCAAGTCAATTGCAATAATAAACGAGTACATACCACATTAGGGCAAGTGCGATAAAGTACACCCTTGCCCGACCATACCAATCACATTTCATTCGATCACACTGGTCAAGTATTGAAAACAAGTGTCAAGTTCAATCAGGTATTTGGAAGCACTCACCAAAGATTTAGTGCTTGTCAAAAATCACGTTCAGGTGTAACTCCTTGGTTGGAGTCCAAATCTGCGATACAATATCATTTAAAAGCACGAAATCAACTAGGGTTTGAAACTTAAGAGTTTCGCTTTAAACAGATCAAGTAAATGAAACTTATTTAGATAGGATTCATGTTATGTATCAACTCTATAAAATTCATGCTCGCTCTTTTGGTGTTGCTAAAGAAGCAACTAAAACTTTGGAATTCGCATTTGAGTCTAAAAGACGAGGAAAACATATTCCGAGTGGTCACTACTTTCATTTTTTTTTCAAGGGTACGAGTTTCGGCCAAATTTCAGCTTATATACCTTTACGAAAGAAAACTCGAATACCATGGACAATCCAAGTTCAATTTGACCTCAAACCTTTGCTCAAGTCGCGAGCGCACACGCCTAACTCTCGAGTGAAAATTTGGGCAGCATGCCCCTTGTATTTAGCTATTTTTCAGCCAATTATGGCTTCATTATTTCCTCAATTCAGCCCAAAGTCACACATAAGCAATGTTAACACAATAGCCCTTCAACTAAGCTCAAAGTCATCCAATTACAACACAAGTCTAGCAATGCAACCGGAAACCAATTTTAAAGACAAAGGCTAAACAGCAGGTTTGATGTCTCTTGGCGTTTCAGTCACAACAGAAGCTACGCTTATCGGTTTGGGGTAAATTTTACGGTGTTTTGAAGCTAAAACAGAGAACTACATTTCCTATGAAGGCATCAACATCCAGTTTGTGAGAACCCAAAAATTTTCACATTTTCTCAGCATTATTTTATTTCTTTGCCTACATTTTATACTTACCTTGGAAATATTAAAATTTCTATGCATTTTTACATGCAAGAACAGTTGTAAAATTATTTTCCTAGTATGAGTTAGTGCACGTTAATTTGAAGTGCGTTATAGACGTGGGACCCGCTAGTGCAATATAATTTTGGTGACTAAGTGATTTTTGTGCTAAGTGTTATTATGATACAAGGTGTTGGAGGATAATTAGAGGTTTGTTATATGATGTAACCATTGGAAGCCAAAGGATTAGAGAAAACACTAGAAGGGCCAAGTGTTGCAAACCCATTGGAGGTTGGACTTTGAGCTAATTTTCACCTTTACTAAAAACCAAATTTTGACCAAAAATTTCTTCATTTTTCTTGCTTCTTGGCCGACTTTCTTGAGGGGGGAAACAAGAGAGAGCTCTTAAATTTCTTGCTTCCAAACTTGCTCAAATCTTGAGTTTTAGCCAACCAAATTTGAAGTGCTTATTAAGGAAGGTTGAAGGAGTTGGTGGAGTGATTGTGGGAGGAAAGATACTAAGCTACCATTTTTCTTGAGTTTCCAAGGTATTTTGCCAAGAAGCTCCTCTTTACTTCAATTAATTTCTAATTAGTGGTTTAAAGTTGTAGTTTTGGTAGTGGTTGTAAGCTAGCAATGTGAAATATACCTTGAATCCTTCAATTTCCAGAATTGAACTCTTTGAGTACCCTGTTCTGCCCGGTTCTAGTTCACCATGTTAGAGGCCAAATTAGGCTTGACCTAGAGCATGAAAGTTGTATAGAATGATGTTTTATAGTTGCCTGCAAAATTTCACCTGAATCGGAGCAACGTAGCCTATGAAAAGACAAGAATACCCCTGACTACCATAGGTTTAGTCCAATGGACAGTTTTGACATTTCATCAATTTGATCGTGTCTTTTCACCTCGATACATACTGAACTAGTGTTTAGCTAAAACATAAAAGTTGTAGTGCTATGTCTTAGATTTCCAACGCCCCCGAGAACACCTCAATCGGACTTCGGTAGCCTGAGTTATGTCCATTGAAACGTAGTACGGTTAACTGGCCTGTCGGTAGGAATCTAGTACTGTAATTTGTGAATTTGACTTGGATACATTGCAAACTGGACTGAGTGCCTTCATCAAAGTTGTAGGAATTTGTATTAGCTTTGAAACAGTATAAATTTCACCCCAATCGGATAAGCGTAGCTTTGGTTGTGCCCGTTACGCTAAGCGACGACAAATCTGTCTTTTGTTTTATAACTTAAACTTCATTTCCGGACATTTTCCTAGTTTGATTTTGTACTTGTATGACTTTGAGCCTATTGAACGGCTATTGAAATGAGATGATCTTGTGTATGACTTTGGGGCTGATTGAGGAAAAGAATGAAGTCATAAATGGCTGGAAAATAGGTAAATACAAAGGGCGTGCTGCCCAAATTTACGCTTAAGGACTAGGTAGATCTACTTGCGACTCGAGTAAAGCTTGAGAACGAATACCATTGAACCATCTAGGATATTTGCGTCGTCTTTTATTGAGGTATATAAGTTAGAACTTAGCCGAAATTTGTACCCTTGGAAAAATGAAATTTTCGACTAATAGAAATACGTTTTCTTTGTCACTTCGACTCAAATGGGGATTTTAAAGTTTTATGAGTGAGCATTAGTTTTACAAATATTTTACTTATGTCCTTTGGTTTAAATGTGCTCTTTTCACTACCAAAACCATATTTATATATTGCACTAGTACGTATTTGGATTCTCTTTGAATTTCTTAGGTTTTTTATGGTTGAAGCATAATATGTTCTTTGGATTATATTAGGGTTCCTTGGTGATTGAGGGTATCACCCGAACGAATACTTTGGACGTTATTTTCCTTAAATAGGTGAGTGTTCTTTGTACGTTATGTTTTCATTGACTATGTGACTTATTGTGGATGTTGATTAACTGCTAAATGTTTTCAATGATTGCTAAAATTGAGTTTTGCTAGGCGAGTGTGAGAACCCGCAAATTTTCTCATTTTCTAGGTTTTATTCTATTTAATGGCATGTTTTTCTGCATTTTCTTTATTAGAAAAATTTTCTGGATAATTTTGAAGAGTAAATATAGTTTTTAGATTATTTTTCTAGTATCGGTTAGTTTTTGTGAAATTAAGAGCGTATACCGGATGTGGGACCCACTAGTGCAGTAAGTTCGGTAAAATTCGGCCAGTTAGGTTAAGTTTTGGATACCGGATTTATTTTAGCAGGTGTTAAGAGATAATTAGAGGTTACCAAATGGATGAGAGTTGGAGAGACAAAAGGATAGCCATGCATTAATGAGAGTGACAAGTGTCACCTTGTGAGTTGACCTTGCTTTTGACCACTATTCACCACTTTATCAATTAAACAAAAATTGACCCAAAATTACCCTCCATTTCAAGCTTCTTGGCCGGCCATCTTCAAGAGAAAAGAAAGGAAAAAGCTCTCAAATTTCTTGCTCCAATCTTACTCAATCTAGCAAATCAACCGTTTAAATTTCCAAATTCTCCATAAAAACCTTTAGTTGAGTAGTAGTGAGGTTAGTTGTGAAGTGATTGGGAAGCAAGGGGTGTTAAGTTGGTTCTTTTCTTGAGTTTGCAAGGTAAGTGACTAAGACACCTTTCCTTTGATCTTAATGATGTTCAATTGGTAGCTTGTGTGAGTTAAAGAGCTAGTTTTAAGTGATATTTCATGACTTTTGGTTGAGATTGGTGAATTTTTCTATTTATTCATAATTTTTTCTGTTGTATATGTTTTATATTGGTTGGCCATGGATGATTAGGGCTGTCAACGGGCCGGGTCCGGGCCGGAATTCATTATTCCGGACCCGGACCCGAATTACTATACCGGACCGGGATCCGACCCGTTTACCCGACGGGTCTTTTATTCTATGTTCCGGATCCGGATCCGGCGGGTCCCGGATCCGAGTCGGGTCTACCCGAACAAATTTAGCAAAATTTATAATTTCTAATAAAAATGAGAAAAAAAATATATTTGTAAACTAATTTCTAACTAATGCAAAGAAAAAACCAAATAAGAAAAGAAATCAAATTGACTTTATTTAAATACATCACCCTAATCAAATTATATTGATAAATATATATTTTTTAAATTATTAATTCATTTATATCCGGATCCGGGTCTAATACGGGCCGGAATACTATATTCCGTATCCGACCCGTTTTTTTGTTTGACAAAACGGATCCGGATCCGGATCCGGAAAACGGAATTAAATCCCTACCCATACCCGTAATAATTTCACGGATCCGGTCCGGATTCGGGTCTAGACCCGACCCGTTGACAGGCCTATGGATGATGGTTGGAAATGGTCTAGAATGAAGCTATAGTGCGTAAATTGTAGCGAATTGCGGAAAATTTCCACTTTGTGCGGAAAATTTCAGATTAGGGTTTCAATTTTTTCCTGTTCTTCCCGGTACTGTTAGACCTAGTTAGAGGCCGAATTAGCCTTAGGATAAAACATTAAAGTTGTATAAAATAAAGTTTTATAGTTTCGTGCAAAATTTCAACCCAATCGGAGCAACGTAGCCTGTGAAAAGACCGAAATACCCTTGCTGCCCTGTTTCTGTCCGAAACTGATAATTAGCTTCTGTAATTGGTTAGTTTGACAGGGAATACTACTGAATTGATTGTTGATGTCTTCTGAAGAATTATAGCCTTGTATCTTAGCTTTCAAATGGCTTTGGAATTACCTGAATCGGAGTTGTTTGTGCTGAGATATGCTTGAATGAATCGGGACTGCTAGCTGAATTTCACAGTGAGCTTCGAACTGGAAAATCTGGGGTTGTTTTGGTGAATTTTACCTAGTTAGGGTGAGAACTGGACTAAGTTGTCTTCATCAAAGTTATATTCCTCTGTCTTAGCTTCGAAACGGTATAACTTTCACTTCAATCCAATAAGCGTAGTTTCGGTTAGGTCCGATACGCTAAGTAGCGGTGAATCTGCCTTTTTGGTTTCCTAGCTTAAAGCTCATTTCCGGTCATTTTCCTAGCTAAATCTTGTACTTGAATGACTTTGAGCCTATTGAATGGCTGTTGTGATAAATTTATATTGTGTATGACTTTGGGATTGATTGAGAAAAATAATGAACCATAAGTGGCTGGGAAAATAGGTAAATACAGAGGGCATGCTGCCCAAAATTTTAGGGCTACGCGATTCCTTCAATTGAGTTGATCTTAGTACAAATGAAGGGTTTTGGGGGTTGTTTGTAACCCTAGGACCAACTGTTATCTTTTTCCTCAAAAGTCATATTTTATTCTTTTGTACTAGTACTAAACCTGAAAGACGTACGACATGTAGTCGAGCCTTACTTGTGCATTCTGTTTACTCGATTTTGGATGTGAAATCTTCAATTGGTTTACTTTGATGATTTTAGGGTTCCTTGGCGATTAAAGCCAGTTCGAAGTGAAAACTTTTGAAGTATCTGTACTTGAACCGGTGAGTGTACCACTCCCCTCATTTGCTGTTTAACTTGGTTTTTGCCCCTGCATTCTGCGATTTAAATGACTGCACTATCTGTTTATTCTGTTTGAGACGAGGGTGTACTTTATCACACTCGTTCTCTTGTCTGTCCATATGCCTATTTACTGTGTATAATCTGTTAACTGTATCTGAGTCTGTTCGGACGTCGTTTGGAGGCTGGTATCCAACGACCTTTCTGTGACCTCTGAGCTCAACACCTGTGGCTAGTTACTCAAGTCGGGCCGGCAAAGGCCTGGTCGATTAGATAACGAACCACGGTAGTCTGTTTTAGGAATCTTTGGGTATTGAGACTCTTGATTCCGATATACTCGAGTATTACCATTACTGTTCCTGAATGGAGTTCGGGCCCGGTAGGGGTATGTTTGGTGGACGAAAATTGGTGTAAAGTGGGGTCTACGGATATGTTGGTTCTATTTACGTTGACGGAGAGTCAACGGGTTCGGATCAAATACTGCAAATGGAAATCTGGCTCCTGAGAGCCACTTGTATCCTTTCCCTTTGAATCACTGTGTCTAAATGCTTTCCTTTATATCTGGTATATGTATCTGATTGATTAAACGTGAAAGGCCATGATTTTACCCCTATATGTTTGGTACCTCATTGAGCGTAAGCTCATCCCTTTCAGTTGCCTTTGTTTTCCTTGCAGGGGACAAACTTGGAAATTACAGTTTTGGAAGAAAAGGGTCAAGCTAGTATATATGTCATGTTGTTAAACTCTTTTGAAAATGAAGCCCTAATTGTATTTTGTGTAATATGAGTACCTCGGATCGCACTGTATGTTAATTTGTTCAAGACTTCAATGTAAATATATGTATAAGTGTTTAACCTTGTCTATTAAATGTAATCCATTGAGACTATGATTCTATGGTTTGGTAGGCATGTTCTCACCTTAGTAGTTTCCAATTGTTCATTTTTTTTAGGTCCTATTGCACGTACTATGTTGGGTTTGTG
Organism: Coffea arabica; assembly: GCF_036785885.1. NCBI lineage: Eukaryota > Viridiplantae > Streptophyta > Magnoliopsida > Gentianales > Rubiaceae > Coffea > Coffea arabica. The sequence continues at coordinate 41,509,615 of NC_092313.1, forward strand.
TGAATCGACTTCGTAGTCCTGGCGAAAGCTGGGCAGGCGGTCCGCCGAACCCTTTGGTTCGCCTTAGGGTGAGGTGGGGCTGTCACATAAAACGTAGAAATAAAAATAAGGAACACTTGGTGCCAAAGGTTCAGACAACTCCCAAAGTCACTCTTTTCCACTCACAACAAGCCAATACCATGAAATCACCTAGACTTAAGAATTGGATAGCCTTTCCCCTAGAATTTCATATTTTCCATCCTGCAAATAACCATTTATATTCATCCAACACAACCACAATTACAATTACAATTCATAAGCTATTCAATACACCTTATTAGGGTTACAATGCCCTTTAATCTTAGCCAAATCAAGAGTTCCACAACAAACCCTAGAAAAGCCCCAAATTGAAACCCTAAAACTGAAATTTCCGCACAAAACTGAAATTTTCCGCAAATAACTACAACTAACACACCAAATCTCCACTTTAGACCATATCAAGCCATCATCCATGGCCAACCAACACTTATCATATAAAATCATAAAATTCATTAATAAATCAGAAATTCATCAAACTCTGGTAAAAATCATGAAATCTTCCACAAAACAACTTATTTATCCACCACAAGTCACTAATAAATCATTATTAGGAACAAGCAATGAGTTTCTAAACAAAATACCTTGACACTTCAAGAAAGGTAGTAGCTTAGAGTTTCCTCCTCCAAAACAACTCCACCACCTTCTTTAATCCTACCTGGCAAAGGATTTTTATGGAGTAATTTCAAGTTTTGGTGGTTGAATCACAAGATGTGTGCAAGAAATGGAATAAGTAGTTGAAGCTTTCTCTTCTTTTTCCTCCCTATGAAGCTCGGCCAAGATAGAGAAAATGAAGATGAATTTTGGGTCAATTTCGATATTTGGTACAGGTAAAGTAAGATGGTCAAAGTCCAACATCCAACCATAGGATTAAACCTAGCACCCTTTTGGGTTTAAACCTATCCTTTTGTCTCTCTAAGATTAATCCATCTAAGTAACCTCTAATTACCTCTTAACACCTAGTAAATTAATCCCTGTATACAAGACTTAGCCTAATTGACCGAATTTATCGCACTTAACGTACTAGCGGGTCCCACGTCCGATATACACTCCTAATATCTCTTGAACTAACTTATGCTAGGAAAATGATTTACTTTAAGGGGGAGAGAGTGTGAGGACCCGTAAATTTTTTTTATCACATAATATTTTTTTTTTGCATGCATTTTCTTCATTAAACCCTATTATATTGCTTTTTCGGAGATTTTTATAAGTAAATATAGTTTTTAAATTATTTTTCTAGTCTAAGTTAGTTCATGAGAAATAAAGAGTGTATATTGGACGTGGGACCCACTAGTGGCATTAAGTGCGATAAATTCGACCAATTAGGTTACGTTTTGTATACCGGGATTAATTTATTAGGCGTTAAGAGATAATTAAAGGTTACTTAGATGGTTTAATCTTGGAGAGACAAAATGATAAGCGTGAACCATTAAGAGTGCCATGTGTCGCGACCCGATTGGATGGTTGACTTGCCTAACTTTCTTACCTTTACTAAAACTTCAATTTTGACCCAAATCATCTTCATTTTTAACCCTTCTTGGCCGAACCTCTCTTGAGAGAAAAGAAAAGAAAGCTTCAACCTTTCATCTTCCATTCTTGCTTAAATCTTGAAATCCAACCAATTAAACCTTGAATTAGTCCACAAAAGTGACTTGCTAAGGGAGTTTGAAGGTCTTGGTGGAGTTGATTTGGAGAAGAAAACCCTAAGCTACTACCTTTCTTGAGGAGTTAAGGTATTTTGCTTGGAAATTCATTCTTTGTTCCTAATCATGGTAAATTAGTGATTTATGGTGGCTAACTAGGTTATTTTATGGAAGATTTCATGAATTAAAGTGGAGTTAACTAAATTTCTGATTTTTTTTGGGAATTTTTCTGTTTTCATATGATGGTGATGGTTGGCCTTGAATTAATGGATCTAAATTGTGTTAAATGGATCCCTTGTGCGCTAATTGCGATTGTTTGCAGAAAAATTTCGGCATTGTGCGGAAATTCTAGTTTTAGGGTTCCAATTTGCCCTATTCTTTCCGGTTATGTTTGACCATGTTAGAGGCCGAATTAGGCTTAGTACAAAACATGAAAGTTGTAGGAAATGATTTTTTATAGCTTTCAGTAAAATTTCAGCTCGATCGGAGTACCGTAGCATCTGGAATGACCGAAATACCCTTGACTGCCAATAAGCCCTATTTTCGCGGACAGTTTTCTGTCTTTGTGGGGATTTCAATTTTTGACTCTGAAAATGCATGATTTAGTTTTGTAAGACTTCATAAGAAATATAGGTATATGTCTTGTCTTCGAAACGCCATAAGATACACCTCAATCGGACTTCGGTAGCCTGAGTTATTGTCGTTTAATCATAGTACGGTTAACTAGTCGGATTGTGAGATGCTGGTTCTGTAATTTGAAATTTTGACCTAGATACACTACGAATTGGACTGAGTGGTCATCATCAAAGTTGTAGGCCTTTATCTTAGCTTTGAATCGTTATAAATTGTACATCAATCCGATAAGCGTAGCTTCGGTTGTGTCTATTCCGCTACGAGACGTCAAACCTGCTATTTAGCTTTTGTCCTTAAAACTTGATTTCTAGTTGCATTCCTAGACTTGCTTTGTATTTGGATGAACTTGAATCTAGTTGAAGGGCTATTGTATTGAGATTTCTTATGTGTTGAATTGGACTGACTTGAGGAAAAACAATGAAGCCACAAATGGCTGGAATATAGCAAAATACAGAGGGCATGATGCCCAAAATTTTAGAGCTACGCGATTCCTTCAAGTTGAGTTGATCTTACTAAAAATGAAGGGTTTTGAGGGTTGTTTGTAACCCAAGGACCAACTGTTATCTTTTTACTCAAAAGTCATATTTTTATTCTTCTGTACTAGTACTTAACCTGGAAAGGCGTACGACATGTAGTCGAGCCTCATTTATGCATTCCATTTATTGGGTTTGTGGATGTGCGAACTATAATTGTTTTATCTTGATTATTTTATGGTTTTTTGACGATTAAAACCACTTTGGGCAAAAAACTTTTGAAGTATCTGTACTGGAACCGGTGAGTTTACCACTCCCCTCATTTGTTGTTTAATTTGGTTTCTGCACCTGCAATCGATGACTTGAATGACTGTATCATCTGCTTATTCTGTTTGAGATGAGGGTGTACATTATCACACTCGTTCTCTTGTCTGTCTGTATGCCTATTTACTGTATATAATCTCTTATCTGTATCTGAGTCTGTTCAGACGTCGTTTGGAGGCTGGTATCCAACGACCTTTCTGTGACCTCTGAGCTCAACACCTGTGGCTAGTTACTCGAGTCGGGCCGGCAAGGACCTGGTCGATTACATAACGAACCACGGTAGTCTGTTTCTGGGAATCTTTGGGTATTGAGACTTTTGATTCCGGTATACTCGAGTATTACCACTTTTGTTTCTGTTGAGGTGTTCGGGCCCGATAGGGGTATGTTTGGTGGATGAAAATTGGTGTAAAGTGGGGTCTACGAATATGTTGGTTCTATTTACATTGACGGAGAGTCAACGGGTTCGGATCAAGTACTGCAATGGAAATCTGGCTCCTGGGAGCCACTTGTATCCTTTCCCTTTGAATCACTGTGTCTAACAGCTTTCCTTTATTTCTGGTATATATATCTGATTGGCTAAACGTGAAAGGCCATTATTTTACCCCTATATGTTTGGTACCACATTGAGCGTAAGCTCACCCCTTTCTGTTATCTTTGTTTTCCTTACAGGGGACAACCTTGAAAATCACGGTTTTGGAAGAAAAGGGGCAAGCTAGTATATATGTCATGTTGTTAAGCTCTTTTGAAAACGAAGCCCTAATTGTATTTTGTGTAGTCTGAATACTTTGGATTGCACTGAATGTTAATTTGTTCAAGACTCCAGTGTAAATATATGTATAAGTGTTTAACCTTGTCTATTACATGGATTCCGGTGAGACTATGATTTTATGATTTGATAAGCATGTTCTCACCTTAGTAGTCTTCGATTGTTTGTTTTCTTTAGGTCCTATCGCGCGTACTATATTGGGTTTGTGTGAATCAACTCCGTAGTCCTGGCGAGAGCTAGGCAGGCGGTCCGCCAACGAACTAGACAAGAACAAGTAAGAGGATATAACGACTTGATACCTCAACCAGCTCTGAAGCCAACTGATACGTTCCTCGGTCAACTCGTTCCGAGACACGTAGCACGATTGCCCAAGGACCTAGAGGGATACTCAACCGTTTGGATTACGGAACCTAGAACCAAGAGGGACGACTCAACTCGATTCAAGGCGGTAGAACGGCGACTCCAATTGAGGTGGTTACTCAAGTAGATAGGCCGGATGAACAACCAAGGACGTCACGCGTGATTGCTCAAATAACCCTTGCCAAGCAAGTAGGAATGTACTCTCGAAATTGTAAGAGAACAAATTGAAATTTTATTATCAAAAGTGTCTAACCTTTGCTGGTACAAAAGGCGCCTTTTTATAGGCTAGAAACCTTTGTGGTCAAGGATTGGCGGCCCACCAACCTAAACTAGAAAAGGAGCTCGATCCACTCTTGAACATGAGTGGGCCGATTGTTTGACTCCAATAACTAATAAACTATTAATTAAAACACGACTAACAAACCAACTAACAACTAATGACTCGATAATGATCAAAACCAACTAACAACTCATACGACTAACAATGCTAACATTCCTAGTGCTCGGCCCAAGTAGCTAAGGCCGCGCTTGATGCTTCCTTGACTTGGATCAATGTGTAGATGCCTTGATTAGCAACTTCCAAGCCTTCAATGTTCCTATGGAAGCCTTGAGTCAAGGCCGCCATCCGTGCACACATCAGTCCCCTCCACTTGAGAAGGATTTGTCCTCAAATCTGGATGGAAATGAATGATACTAGCAAGAGTTGGAGTACGAAACCTCAAATCTAATGCCACCACATATTGGCCCTCTTAGATTGAATGATACTTGCATACGTCATGATTATTATAATGCGGTGCACATGTCTCTTGGTCAGTTTGAAAATGCTCACAGCCAGCCAAGAAAAACTCATGGCTTTACTCCAATGACTCCTCGAAGATAACGCATATAGCTTCGGTTACATCTTTTTGGATCCTCCAAAATGCAACTGATATAATGAAGAACACTTTGAACACGTTCAACTGCATTAGACTGATCATCACTTGGAACACTTGTTGCAAAAGGGTAAGAAGGCATAGGACAAGATTCAACCGCAAGAACCCCCATTGAAACTCCATTACTCCTCCCAACAAGCAAAACAGACTCATGGGTGAAGTTAAATACCAATGGATCGTAAAGGGATACAACACTTAAGAGGCAAACTTCATGAAGATTCTGATATTCACCAATGGAGTTAGGGATGGAGCATGCCATGATCAACTCATTCTCTCCTTGCTTAACCTGCGACAAAGCAACTACTCCCGAAGGCAATGCCCTATCGAGTTCATCAACATTCAAGAGTACATGTTTGCAAATCATGAGTAATACAGGCTTATCAGAATTCACACATTTCCTAACTTCCTTAGCCTTGATTATCACGTTTTGCTTCCTAGTGCTTGATTTAATCAGTGTATGACCCTTGGCCGAATGCTCATTTGTGGAAGTGGAGCAATTTCCAGATTCGGCCGTCTTTTGTTTCCTCTTTTGTCGGTCTAAGTCACATTCTCGTTCCATTGTGCAAGAGAGTGTACTTATTAGATCTACCATCAAAAGTGACATGCTTATCAAATTGCCAGGGTCTTCCTAAAATTACATGGGTAGCATGCATGGGGACAACATCACAAACAACTTCGTCAATGTAGTTGCCAATGGAGAAAGGAAGACGTACCTGTTTGTAGACACGTACTTCACCATCTTCGCTTAGCCATTGTAGTCGGTACGGGTGTGGATGTCTAGTCGTTGGAAGTCCCAAGCTCTCTACCATGGGCAAACTTGCTACATTGGTGCAACTACTACCATCAATGATGAGACTGCACACTTTGTCACTTCCAACTCCCGAAAGAACAATTCGGTTGGAAACCTTTTGTACGGTTGGAAGGTAGGCTATTAAAGACCCACCCACGTTAGCCTTAACTTGCAAGCACAAGGTCAAGCTCGGATTTTCTGTTCAAACACACCCAAGGCAGTTTCGGATGTTTGTTCAAGACAATAGCAACTAGATGGAATCTCAACAACGTGACGCAATCAACCCTCCTCAGGCTCCCCCCCAATGGGTTACCCAAGATATTCCCTAGATAGAAGCAAAGACTCCAAGAAAGCCTTTCACCAATGCTCGAGAGTACAAGAAATTGTTCGCTAGACGGACGAAACAAATTTCCAAGAATCAAGAGGTTCAAGAACTTCAAGAAGTAGTAGTGGACCGAAACTTTTGAAATTTTTTTTTCCTTTTTGTAGTCTTGGATACAAGATGTAATCCGTGATTGATTTTGGCAATAAACTTCGGACTTTCTTTCTTGTTTTTCGTTTCTTTTTTTTTTTTTTGACTTATACGAACAACACAACACAAGCTTGGCCGATTGGACTATTTTCCGGATTTGGTTCAGCCAATTCACACGCACAAGGAATCTTCAAGAACTTCAAGATCCTTCAAGAACTTTCAAGGAAGTTATCAAGAACTTCAAGAATTTCAAGATTGTGGTCGAGAAACTCAAGATTCTTGTAGGTTCTCTCAAGATTCACAAATACCAACAAGTTTCACCACAATTCAGATTTGAAAAACCAAGTAAACAAGTTGGATAACTCAAAACAATGATACCAGAAATTATGGACAGCAATAGACAAGCCAACGATGGAACACAAGACAGAATTTCAAGGCACTATGGACGGAACTAGAAGACGCACTTGGACAGATTTGTGGACACAATTATGGGGAGATTCAAGACAACGAACCAACACAAGAACGGACAGAATATTGACGACTCGCGACAGGGTACAAACACGGACAGAAATTCGGCGCAACAAGGGAATAAACTCGGACAGATTTGACACATAAGTAAAATCCAACTACGGCCCGATTGCAAAACACAATGATTGAACACAAAACGGACAGAAATTGACGACGCCAATGGCAAAACAACTTCGGACAGATTTGTGAACAACGAAGAAACAACTAGCGATGCAACAAACAAACAAGACAGCGGAAAAATAGGAACCCTAAAACGAACTAGACAAGAACAAGTAAGAGGATATAACGACTTGATACCTCAACCAGCTCTGAAGCCAACTGATACGTTCCTCGGTCAACTCGTTCCGAGACACGTAGCACGATTGCCCAAGGACCTAGAGGGATACTCAACCGTTTGGATTACGGAACCTAGAACCAAGAGGGACGACTCAACTCGATTCAAGGCGGTAGAACGGCGACTCCAATTGAGGTGGTTACTCAAGTAGATAGGCCGGATGAACAACCAAGGACGTCACGCGTGATTGCTCAAATAACCCTTGCCAAGCAAGTAGGAATGTACTCTCGAAATTGTAAGAGAACAAATTGAAATTTTATTATCAAAAGTGTCTAACCTTTGCTGGTGCAAAAGGCGCCTTTTTATAGGCTAGAAACCTTTGTGGTCAAGGATTGGCGGCCCACCAACCTAAACTAGAAAAGGAGCTCGATCCACTCTTGAACATGAGTGGGCCGATTGTTTGACTCCAATAACTAATAAACTATTAATTAAAACACGACTAACAAACCAACTAACAACTAATGACTCGATAATGATCAAAACCAACTAACAACTCATACGACTAACAATGCTAACATTCCTAGTGCTCGGCCCAAGTAGCTAAGGCCGCGCTTGATGCTTCCTTGACTTGGATCAATGTGTAGATGCCTTGATTAGCAACTTCCAAGCCTTCAATGTTCCTATGGAAGCCTTGAGTCAAGGCCGCCATCCGTGCACACATCAGTCCCCTCCACTTGAGAAGGATTTGTCCTCAAATCTGGATGGAAATGAATGATACTAGCAAGAGTTGGAGTACGAAACCTCAAATCTAATGCCACCACATATTGGCCCTCTTAGATTGAATGATACTTGCATACGTCATGATTATTATAATGCGGTGCACATGTCTCTTGGTCAGTTTGAAATTAGGGATGGAGCATGCCATGATCAACTCATTCTCTCCTTGCTTAACCTGCGACAAAGCAACTACTCCCGAAGGCAATGCCCTATCGAGTTCATCAACATTCAAGAGTACATGTTTGCAAATCATGAGTAATACAGGCTTATCAGAATTCACACATTTCCTAACTTCCTTAGCCTTGATTATCACGTTTTGCTTCCTAGTGCTTGATTTAATCAGTGTATGACCCTTGCCCGAATGCTCATTTGTGGAAGTGGAGCAATTTCCAGATTCGGCCGTCTTTTGTTTCCTCTTTTGTCGGTCTAAGTCACATTCTCGTTCCATTGTGCAAGAGAGTGTACTTATTAGATCTACCATCAAAAGTGACATGCTTATCAAATTGCCAGGGTCTTCCTAAAATTACATGGGTAGCATGCATGGGGACAACATCACAAACAACTTCGTCAATGTAGTTGCCAATGGAGAAAGGAAGACGTACCTGTTTGTAGACACGTACTTCACCATCTTCGCTTAGCCATTGTAGTCGGTACGGGTGTGGATGTCTAGTCGTTGGAAGTCCCAAGCTCTCTACCATGGGCAAACTTGCTACATTGGTGCAACTACTACCATCAATGATGAGACTGCACACTTTGTCACTTCCAACTCCCGAAAGAACAATTCGGTTGGAAACCTTTTGTACGGTTGGAAGGTAGGCTATTAAAGACCCACCCACGTTAGCCTTAACTTGCAAGCACAAGGTCAAGCTCGGATTTTCTGTTCAAACACACCCAAGGCAGTTTCGGATGTTTGTTCAAGACAATAGCAACTAGATGGAATCTCAACAACGTGACGCAATCAACCCTCCTCAGGCTCCCCCCCAATGGGTTACCCAAGATATTCCCTAGATAGAAGCAAAGACTCCAAGAAAGCCTTTCACCAATGCTCGAGAGTACAAGAAATTGTTCGCTAGACGGACGAAACAAATTTCCAAGAATCAAGAGGTTCAAGAACTTCAAGAAGTAGTAGTGGACCGAAACTTTTGAAATTTTTTTTTCCTTTTTGTAGTCTTGGATACAAGATGTAATCCGTGATTGATTTTGGCAATAAACTTCGGACTTTCTTTCTTGTTTTTCGTTTCTTTTTTTTTTTTTTGACTTATACGAACAACACAACACAAGCTTGGCCGATTGGACTATTTTCCGGATTTGGTTCAGCCAATTCACACGCACAAGGAATCTTCAAGAACTTCAAGATCCTTCAAGAACTTTCAAGGAAGTTATCAAGAACTTCAAGAATTTCAAGATTGTGGTCGAGAAACTCAAGATTCTTGTAGGTTCTCTCAAGATTCACAAATACCAACAAGTTTCACCACAATTCAGATTTGAAAAACCAAGTAAACAAGTTGGATAACTCAAAACAATGATACCAGAAATTATGGACAGCAATAGACAAGCCAACGATGGAACACAAGACAGAATTTCAAGGCACTATGGACGGAACTAGAAGACGCACTTGGACAGATTTGTGGACACAATTATGGGGAGATTCAAGACAACGAACCAACACAAGAACGGACAGAATATTGACGACTCGCGACAGGGTACAAACACGGACAGAAATTCGGCGCAACAAGGGAATAAACTCGGACAGATTTGACACATAAGTAAAATCCAACTACGGCCCGATTGCAAAACACAATGATTGAACACAAAACGGACAGAAATTGACGACGCCAATGGCAAAACAACTTCGGACAGATTTGTGAACAACGAAGAAACAACTAGCGATGCAACAAACAAACAAGACAGCGGAAAAATAGGAACCCTAAAACGAACTAGACAAGAACAAGTAAGAGGATATAACGACTTGATACCTCAACCAGCTCTGAAGCCAACTGATACGTTCCTCGGTCAACTCGTTCCGAGACACGTAGCACGATTGCCCAAGGACCTAGAGGGATACTCAACCGTTTGGATTACGGAACCTAGAACCAAGAGGGACGACTCAACTCGATTCAAGGCGGTAGAACGGCGACTCCAATTGAGGTGGTTACTCAAGTAGATAGGCCGGATGAACAACCAAGGACGTCACGCGTGATTGCTCAAATAACCCTTGCCAAGCAAGTAGGAAAGTACTCTCGAAATTGTAAGAGAACAAATTGAAATTTTATTATCAAAAGTGTCTAACCTTTGCTGGTACAAAAGGCGCCTTTTTATAGGCTAGAAACCTTTGTGGTCAAGGATTGGCGGCCCACCAACCTAAACTAGAAAAGGAGCTCGATCCACTCTTGAACATGAGTGGGCCGATTGTTTGACTCCAATAACTAATAAACTATTAATTAAAACACGACTAACAAACCAACTAACAACTAATGACTCGATAATGATCAAAACCAACTAACAACTCATACGACTAACAATGCTAACATTCCTAGTGCTCGGCCCAAGTAGCTAAGGCCGCGCTTGATGCTTCCTTGACTTGGATCAATGTGTAGATGCCTTGATTAGCAACTTCCAAGCCTTCAATGTTCCTATGGAAGCCTTGAGTCAAGGCCGCCATCCGTGCACACATCAGTCCCCTCCACTTGAGAAGGATTTGTCCTCAAATCTGGATGGAAATGAATGATACTAGCAAGAGTTGGAGTACGAAACCTCAAATCTAATGCCACCACATATTGGCCCTCTTAGATTGAATGATACTTGCATACGTCATGATTATTATAATGCGGTGCACATGTCTCTTGGTCAGTTTGAAAATGCTCACAGCCAGCCAAGAAAAACTCATGGCTTTACTCCAATGACTCCTCGAAGATAACGCATATAGCTTCGGTTACATCTTTTTGGATCCTCCAAAATGCAACTGATATAATGAAGAACACTTTGAACACGTTCAACTGCATTAGACTGATCATCACTTGGAACACTTGTTGCAAAAGGGTAAGAAGGCATAGGACAAGATTCAACCGCAAGAACCCCCATTGAAACTCCATTACTCCTCCCAACAAGCAAAACAGACTCATGGGTGAAGTTAAATACCAATGGATCGTAAAGGGATACAACACTTAAGAGGCAAACTTCATGAAGATTCTGATATTCACCAATGGAGTTAGGGATGGAGCATGCCATGATCAACTCATTCTCTCCTTGCTTAACCTGCGACAAAGCAACTACTCCCGAAGGCAATGCCCTATCGAGTTCATCAACATTCAAGAGTACATGTTTGCAAATCATGAGTAATACAGGCTTATCAGAATTCACACATTTCCTAACTTCCTTAGCCTTGATTATCACGTTTTGCTTCCTAGTGCTTGATTTAATCAGTGTATGACCCTTGGCCGAATGCTCATTTGTGGAAGTGGAGCAATTTCCAGATTCGGCCGTCTTTTGTTTCCTCTTTTGTCGGTCTAAGTCACATTCTCGTTCCATTGTGCAAGAGAGTGTACTTATTAGATCTACCATCAAAAGTGACATGCTTATCAAATTGCCAGGGTCTTCCTAAAATTACATGGGTAGCATGCATGGGGACAACATCACAAACAACTTCGTCAATGTAGTTGCCAATGGAGAAAGGAAGACGTACCTGTTTGTAGACACGTACTTCACCATCTTCGCTTAGCCATTGTAGTCGGTACGGGTGTGGATGTCTAGTCGTTGGAAGTCCCAAGCTCTCTACCATGGGCAAACTTGCTACATTGGTGCAACTACTACCATCAATGATGAGACTGCACACTTTGTCACTTCCAACTCCCGAAAGAACAATTCGGTTGGAAACCTTTTGTACGGTTGGAAGGTAGGCTATTAAAGACCCACCCACGTTAGCCTTAACTTGCAAGCACAAGGTCAAGCTCGGATTTTCTGTTCAAACACACCCAAGGCAGTTTCGGATGTTTGTTCAAGACAATAGCAACTAGATGGAATCTCAACAACGTGACGCAATCAACCCTCCTCAGGCTCCCCCCCAATGGGTTACCCAAGATATTCCCTAGATAGAAGCAAAGACTCCAAGAAAGCCTTTCACCAATGCTCGAGAGTACAAGAAATTGTTCGCTAGACGGACGAAACAAATTTCCAAGAATCAAGAGGTTCAAGAACTTCAAGAAGTAGTAGTGGACCGAAACTTTTGAAATTTTTTTTTCCTTTTTGTAGTCTTGGATACAAGATGTAATCCGTGATTGATTTTGGCAATAAACTTCGGACTTTCTTTCTTGTTTTTCGTTTCTTTTTTTTTTTTTTGACTTATACGAACAACACAACACAAGCTTGGCCGATTGGACTATTTTCCGGATTTGGTTCAGCCAATTCACACGCACAAGGAATCTTCAAGAACTTCAAGATCCTTCAAGAACTTTCAAGGAAGTTATCAAGAACTTCAAGAATTTCAAGATTGTGGTCGAGAAACTCAAGATTCTTGTAGGTTCTCTCAAGATTCACAAATACCAACAAGTTTCACCACAATTCATATTTGAAAAACCAAGTAAACAAGTTGGATAACTCAAAACAATGATACCAGAAATTATGGACAGCAATAGACAAGCCAACGATGGAACACAAGACAGAATTTCAAGGCACTATGGACGGAACTAGAAGACGCACTTGGACAGATTTGTGGACACAATTATGGGGAGATTCAAGACAACGAACCAACACAAGAACGGACAGAATATTGACGACTCGCGACAGGGTACAAACACGGACAGAAATTCGGCGCAACAAGGGAATAAACTCGGACAGATTTGACACATAAGTAAAATCCAACTACGGCCCGATTGCAAAACACAATGATTGAACACAAAACGGACAGAAATTGACGACGCCAATGGCAAAACAACTTCGGACAGATTTGTGAACAACGAAGAAACAACTAGCGATGCAACAAACAAACAAGACAGCGGAAAAATAGGAACCCTAAAACGAACTAGACAAGAACAAGTAAGAGGATATAACGACTTGATACCTCAACCAGCTCTGAAGCCAACTGATACGTTCCTCGGTCAACTCGTTCCGAGACACGTAGCACGATTGCCCAAGGACCTAGAGGGATACTCAACCGTTTGGATTACGGAACCTAGAACCAAGAGGGACGACTCAACTCGATTCAAGGCGGTAGAACGGCGACTCCAATTGAGGTGGTTACTCAAGTAGATAGGCCGGATGAACAACCAAGGACGTCACGCGTGATTGCTCAAATAACCCTTGCCAAGCAAGTAGGAATGTACTCTCGAAATTGTAAGAGAACAAATTGAAATTTTATTATCAAAAGTGTCTAACCTTTGCTGGTACAAAAGGCGCCTTTTTATAGGCTAGAAACCTTTGTGGTCAAGGATTGGCGGCCCACCAACCTAAACTAGAAAAGGAGCTCGATCCACTCTTGAACATGAGTGGGCCGATTGTTTGACTCCAATAACTAATAAACTATTAATTAAAACACGACTAACAAACCAACTAACAACTAATGACTCGATAATGATCAAAACCAACTAACAACTCATACGACTAACAATGCTAACATTCCTAGTGCTCGGCCCAAGTAGCTAAGGCCGCGCTTGATGCTTCCTTGACTTGGATCAATGTGTAGATGCCTTGATTAGCAACTTCCAAGCCTTCAATGTTCCTATGGAAGCCTTGAGTCAAGGCCGCCATCCGTGCACACATCAGTCCCCTCCACTTGAGAAGGATTTGTCCTCAAATCTGGATGGAAATGAATGATACTAGCAAGAGTTGGAGTACGAAACCTCAAATCTAATGCCACCACATATTGGCCCTCTTAGATTGAATGATACTTGCATACGTCATGATTATTATAATGCGGTGCACATGTCTCTTGGTCAGTTTGAAAATGCTCACAGCCAGCCAAGAAAAACTCATGGCTTTACTCCAATGACTCCTCGAAGATAACGCATATAGCTTCGGTTACATCTTTTTGGATCCTCCAAAATGCAACTGATATAATGAAGAACACTTTGAACACGTTCAACTGCATTAGACTGATCATCACTTGGAACACTTGTTGCAAAAGGGTAAGAAGGCATAGGACAAGATTCAACCGCAAGAACCCCCATTGAAACTCCATTACTCCTCCCAACAAGCAAAACAGACTCATGGGTGAAGTTAAATACCAATGGATCGTAAAGGGATACAACACTTAAGAGGCAAACTTCATGAAGATTCTGATATTCACCAATGGAGTTAGGGATGGAGCATGCCATGATCAACTCATTCTCTCCTTGCTTAACCTGCGACAAAGCAACTACTCCCGAAGGCAATGCCCTATCGAGTTCATCAACATTCAAGAGTACATGTTTGCAAATCATGAGTAATACAGGCTTATCAGAATTCACACATTTCCTAACTTCCTTAGCCTTGATTATCACGTTTTGCTTCCTAGTGCTTGATTTAATCAGTGTATGACCCTTGGCCGAATGCTCATTTGTGGAAGTGGAGCAATTTCCAGATTCGGCCGTCTTTTGTTTCCTCTTTTGTCGGTCTAAGTCACATTCTCGTTCCATTGTGCAAGAGAGTGTACTTATTAGATCTACCATCAAAAGTGACATGCTTATCAAATTGCCAGGGTCTTCCTAAAATTACATGGGTAGCATGCATGGGGACAACATCACAAACAACTTCGTCAATGTAGTTGCCAATGGAGAAAGGAAGACGTACCTGTTTGTAGACACGTACTTCACCATCTTCGCTTAGCCATTGTAGTCGGTACGGGTGTGGATGTCTAGTCGTTGGAAGTCCCAAGCTCTCTACCATGGGCAAACTTGCTACATTGGTGCAACTACTACCATCAATGATGAGACTGCACACTTTGTCACTTCCAACTCCCGAAAGAACAATTCGGTTGGAAACCTTTTGTACGGTTGGAAGGTAGGCTATTAAAGACCCACCCACGTTAGCCTTAACTTGCAAGCACAAGGTCAAGCTCGGATTTTCTGTTCAAACACACCCAAGGCAGTTTCGGATGTTTGTTCAAGACAATAGCAACTAGATGGAATCTCAACAACGTGACGCAATCAACCCTCCTCAGGCTCCCCCCCAATGGGTTACCCAAGATATTCCCTAGATAGAAGCAAAGACTCCAAGAAAGCCTTTCACCAATGCTCGAGAGTACAAGAAATTGTTCGCTAGACGGACGAAACAAATTTCCAAGAATCAAGAGGTTCAAGAACTTCAAGAAGTAGTAGTGGACCGAAACTTTTGAAATTTTTTTTTCCTTTTTGTAGTCTTGGATACAAGATGTAATCCGTGATTGATTTTGGCAATAAACTTCGGACTTTCTTTCTTGTTTTTCGTTTCTTTTTTTTTTTTTTGACTTATACGAACAACACAACACAAGCTTGGCCGATTGGACTATTTTCCGGATTTGGTTCAGCCAATTCACACGCACAAGGAATCTTCAAGAACTTCAAGATCCTTCAAGAACTTTCAAGGAAGTTATCAAGAACTTCAAGAATTTCAAGATTGTGGTCGAGAAACTCAAGATTCTTGTAGGTTCTCTCAAGATTCACAAATACCAACAAGTTTCACCACAATTCATATTTGAAAAACCAAGTAAACAAGTTGGATAACTCAAAACAATGATACCAGAAATTATGGACAGCAATAGACAAGCCAACGATGGAACACAAGACAGAATTTCAAGGCACTATGGACGGAACTAGAAGACGCACTTGGACAGATTTGTGGACACAATTATGGGGAGATTCAAGACAACGAACCAACACAAGAACGGACAGAATATTGACGACTCGCGACAGGGTACAAACACGGACAGAAATTCGGCGCAACAAGGGAATAAACTCGGACAGATTTGACACATAAGTAAAATCCAACTACGGCCCGATTGCAAAACACAATGATTGAACACAAAACGGACAGAAATTGACGACGCCAATGGCAAAACAACTTCGGACAGATTTGTGAACAACGAAGAAACAACTAGCGATGCAACAAACAAACAAGACAGCGGAAAAATAGGAACCCTAAAACGAACTAGACAAGAACAAGTAAGAGGATATAACGACTTGATACCTCAACCAGCTCTGAAGCCAACTGATACGTTCCTCGGTCAACTCGTTCCGAGACACGTAGCACGATTGCCCAAGGACCTAGAGGGATACTCAACCGTTTGGATTACGGAACCTAGAACCAAGAGGGACGACTCAACTCGATTCAAGGCGGTAGAACGGCGACTCCAATTGAGGTGGTTACTCAAGTAGATAGGCCGGATGAACAACCAAGGACGTCACGCGTGATTGCTCAAATAACCCTTGCCAAGCAAGTAGGAATGTACTCTCGAAATTGTAAGAGAACAAATTGAAATTTTATTATCAAAAGTGTCTAACCTTTGCTGGTACAAAAGGCGCCTTTTTATAGGCTAGAAACCTTTGTGGTCAAGGATTGGCGGCCCACCAACCTAAACTAGAAAAGGAGCTCGATCCACTCTTGAACATGAGTGGGCCGATTGTTTGACTCCAATAACTAATAAACTATTAATTAAAACACGACTAACAAACCAACTAACAACTAATGACTCGATAATGATCAAAACCAACTAACAACTCATACGACTAACAATGCTAACATTCCTAGTGCTCGGCCCAAGTAGCTAAGGCCGCGCTTGATGCTTCCTTGACTTGGATCAATGTGTAGATGCCTTGATTAGCAACTTCCAAGCCTTCAATGTTCCTATGGAAGCCTTGAGTCAAGGCCGCCATCCGTGCACACATCAGTCCCCTCCACTTGAGAAGGATTTGTCCTCAAATCTGGATGGAAATGAATGATACTAGCAAGAGTTGGAGTACGAAACCTCAAATCTAATGCCACCACATATTGGCCCTCTTAGATTGAATGATACTTGCATACGTCATGATTATTATAATGCGGTGCACATGTCTCTTGGTCAGTTTGAAAATGCTCACAGCCAGCCAAGAAAAACTCATGGCTTTACTCCAATGACTCCTCGAAGATAACGCATATAGCTTCGGTTACATCTTTTTGGATCCTCCAAAATGCAACTGATATAATGAAGAACACTTTGAACACGTTCAACTGCATTAGACTGATCATCACTTGGAACACTTGTTGCAAAAGGGTAAGAAGGCATAGGACAAGATTCAACCGCAAGAACCCCCATTGAAACTCCATTACTCCTCCCAACAAGCAAAACAGACTCATGGGTGAAGTTAAATACCAATGGATCGTAAAGGGATACAACACTTAAGAGGCAAACTTCATGAAGATTCTGATATTCACCAATGGAGTTAGGGATGGAGCATGCCATGATCAACTCATTCTCTCCTTGCTTAACCTGCGACAAAGCAACTACTCCCGAAGGCAATGCCCTATCGAGTTCATCAACATTCAAGAGTACATGTTTGCAAATCATGAGTAATACAGGCTTATCAGAATTCACACATTTCCTAACTTCCTTAGCCTTGATTATCACGTTTTGCTTCCTAGTGCTTGATTTAATCAGTGTATGACCCTTGGCCGAATGCTCATTTGTGGAAGTGGAGCAATTTCCAGATTCGGCCGTCTTTTGTTTCCTCTTTTGTCGGTCTAAGTCACATTCTCGTTCCATTGTGCAAGAGAGTGTACTTATTAGATCTACCATCAAAAGTGACATGCTTATCAAATTGCCAGGGTCTTCCTAAAATTACATGGGTAGCATGCATGGGGACAACATCACAAACAACTTCGTCAATGTAGTTGCCAATGGAGAAAGGAAGACGTACCTGTTTGTAGACACGTACTTCACCATCTTCGCTTAGCCATTGTAGTCGGTACGGGTGTGGATGTCTAGTCGTTGGAAGTCCCAAGCTCTCTACCATGGGCAAACTTGCTACATTGGTGCAACTACTACCATCAATGATGAGACTGCACACTTTGTCACTTCCAACTCCCGAAAGAACAATTCGGTTGGAAACCTTTTGTACGGTTGGAAGGTAGGCTATTAAAGACCCACCCACGTTAGCCTTAACTTGCAAGCACAAGGTCAAGCTCGGATTTTCTGTTCAAACACACCCAAGGCAGTTTCGGATGTTTGTTCAAGACAATAGCAACTAGATGGAATCTCAACAACGTGACGCAATCAACCCTCCTCAGGCTCCCCCCCAATGGGTTACCCAAGATATTCCCTAGATAGAAGCAAAGACTCCAAGAAAGCCTTTCACCAATGCTCGAGAGTACAAGAAATTGTTCGCTAGACGGACGAAACAAATTTCCAAGAATCAAGAGGTTCAAGAACTTCAAGAAGTAGTAGTGGACCGAAACTTTTGAAATTTTTTTTTCCTTTTTGTAGTCTTGGATACAAGATGTAATCCGTGATTGATTTTGGCAATAAACTTCGGACTTTCTTTCTTGTTTTTCGTTTCTTTTTTTTTTTTTTGACTTATACGAACAACACAACACAAGCTTGGCCGATTGGACTATTTTCCGGATTTGGTTCAGCCAATTCACACGCACAAGGAATCTTCAAGAACTTCAAGATCCTTCAAGAACTTTCAAGGAAGTTATCAAGAACTTCAAGAATTTCAAGATTGTGGTCGAGAAACTCAAGATTCTTGTAGGTTCTCTCAAGATTCACAAATACCAACAAGTTTCACCACAATTCATATTTGAAAAACCAAGTAAACAAGTTGGATAACTCAAAACAATGATACCAGAAATTATGGACAGCAATAGACAAGCCAACGATGGAACACAAGACAGAATTTCAAGGCACTATGGACGGAACTAGAAGACGCACTTGGACAGATTTGTGGACACAATTATGGGGAGATTCAAGACAACGAACCAACACAAGAACGGACAGAATATTGACGACTCGCGACAGGGTACAAACACGGACAGAAATTCGGCGCAACAAGGGAATAAACTCGGACAGATTTGACACATAAGTAAAATCCAACTACGGCCCGATTGCAAAACACAATGATTGAACACAAAACGGACAGAAATTGACGACGCCAATGGCAAAACAACTTCGGACAGATTTGTGAACAACGAAGAAACAACTAGCGATGCAACAAACAAACAAGACAGCGGAAAAATAGGAACCCTAAAACGAACTAGACAAGAACAAGTAAGAGGATATAACGACTTGATACCTCAACCAGCTCTGAAGCCAACTGATACGTTCCTCGGTCAACTCGTTCCGAGACACGTAGCACGATTGCCCAAGGACCTAGAGGGATACTCAACCGTTTGGATTACGGAACCTAGAACCAAGAGGGACGACTCAACTCGATTCAAGGCGGTAGAACGGCGACTCCAATTGAGGTGGTTACTCAAGTAGATAGGCCGGATGAACAACCAAGGACGTCACGCGTGATTGCTCAAATAACCCTTGCCAAGCAAGTAGGAATGTACTCTCGAAATTGTAAGAGAACAAATTGAAATTTTATTATCAAAAGTGTCTAACCTTTGCTGGTACAAAAGGCGCCTTTTTATAGGCTAGAAACCTTTGTGGTCAAGGATTGGCGGCCCACCAACCTAAACTAGAAAAGGAGCTCGATCCACTCTTGAACATGAGTGGGCCGATTGTTTGACTCCAATAACTAATAAACTATTAATTAAAACACGACTAACAAACCAACTAACAACTAATGACTCGATAATGATCAAAACCAACTAACAACTCATACGACTAACAATGCTAACATTCCTAGTGCTCGGCCCAAGTAGCTAAGGCCGCGCTTGATGCTTCCTTGACTTGGATCAATGTGTAGATGCCTTGATTAGCAACTTCCAAGCCTTCAATGTTCCTATGGAAGCCTTGAGTCAAGGCCGCCATCCGTGCACACATCAGTCCCCTCCACTTGAGAAGGATTTGTCCTCAAATCTGGATGGAAATGAATGATACTAGCAAGAGTTGGAGTACGAAACCTCAAATCTAATGCCACCACATATTGGCCCTCTTAGATTGAATGATACTTGCATACGTCATGATTATTATAATGCGGTGCACATGTCTCTTGGTCAGTTTGAAAATGCTCACAGCCAGCCAAGAAAAACTCATGGCTTTACTCCAATGACTCCTCGAAGATAACGCATATAGCTTCGGTTACATCTTTTTGGATCCTCCAAAATGCAACTGATATAATGAAGAACACTTTGAACACGTTCAACTGCATTAGACTGATCATCACTTGGAACACTTGTTGCAAAAGGGTAAGAAGGCATAGGACAAGATTCAACCGCAAGAACCCCCATTGAAACTCCATTACTCCTCCCAACAAGCAAAACAGACTCATGGGTGAAGTTAAATACCAATGGATCGTAAAGGGATACAACACTTAAGAGGCAAACTTCATGAAGATTCTGATATTCACCAATGGAGTTAGGGATGGAGCATGCCATGATCAACTCATTCTCTCCTTGCTTAACCTGCGACAAAGCAACTACTCCCGAAGGCAATGCCCTATCGAGTTCATCAACATTCAAGAGTACATGTTTGCAAATCATGAGTAATACAGGCTTATCAGAATTCACACATTTCCTAACTTCCTTAGCCTTGATTATCACGTTTTGCTTCCTAGTGCTTGATTTAATCAGTGTATGACCCTTGGCCGAATGCTCATTTGTGGAAGTGGAGCAATTTCCAGATTCGGCCGTCTTTTGTTTCCTCTTTTGTCGGTCTAAGTCACATTCTCGTTCCATTGTGCAAGAGAGTGTACTTATTAGATCTACCATCAAAAGTGACATGCTTATCAAATTGCCAGGGTCTTCCTAAAATTACATGGGTAGCATGCATGGGGACAACATCACAAACAACTTCGTCAATGTAGTTGCCAATGGAGAAAGGAAGACGTACCTGTTTGTAGACACGTACTTCACCATCTTCGCTTAGCCATTGTAGTCGGTACGGGTGTGGATGTCTAGTCGTTGGAAGTCCCAAGCTCTCTACCATGGGCAAACTTGCTACATTGGTGCAACTACTACCATCAATGATGAGACTGCACACTTTGTCACTTCCAACTCCCGAAAGAACAATTCGGTTGGAAACCTTTTGTACGGTTGGAAGGTAGGCTATTAAAGACCCACCCACGTTAGCCTTAACTTGCAAGCACAAGGTCAAGCTCGGATTTTCTGTTCAAACACACCCAAGGCAGTTTCGGATGTTTGTTCAAGACAATAGCAACTAGATGGAATCTCAACAACGTGACGCAATCAACCCTCCTCAGGCTCCCCCCCAATGGGTTACCCAAGATATTCCCTAGATAGAAGCAAAGACTCCAAGAAAGCCTTTCACCAATGCTCGAGAGTACAAGAAATTGTTCGCTAGACGGACGAAACAAATTTCCAAGAATCAAGAGGTTCAAGAACTTCAAGAAGTAGTAGTGGACCGAAACTTTTGAAATTTTTTTTTCCTTTTTGTAGTCTTGGATACAAGATGTAATCCGTGATTGATTTTGGCAATAAACTTCGGACTTTCTTTCTTGTTTTTCGTTTCTTTTTTTTTTTTTTGACTTATACGAACAACACAACACAAGCTTGGCCGATTGGACTATTTTCCGGATTTGGTTCAGCCAATTCACACGCACAAGGAATCTTCAAGAACTTCAAGATCCTTCAAGAACTTTCAAGGAAGTTATCAAGAACTTCAAGAATTTCAAGATTGTGGTCGAGAAACTCAAGATTCTTGTAGGTTCTCTCAAGATTCACAAATACCAACAAGTTTCACCACAATTCATATTTGAAAAACCAAGTAAACAAGTTGGATAACTCAAAACAATGATACCAGAAATTATGGACAGCAATAGACAAGCCAACGATGGAACACAAGACAGAATTTCAAGGCACTATGGACGGAACTAGAAGACGCACTTGGACAGATTTGTGGACACAATTATGGGGAGATTCAAGACAACGAACCAACACAAGAACGGACAGAATATTGACGACTCGCGACAGGGTACAAACACGGACAGAAATTCGGCGCAACAAGGGAATAAACTCGGACAGATTTGACACATAAGTAAAATCCAACTACGGCCCGATTGCAAAACACAATGATTGAACACAAAACGGACAGAAATTGACGACGCCAATGGCAAAACAACTTCGGACAGATTTGTGAACAACGAAGAAACAACTAGCGATGCAACAAACAAACAAGACAGCGGAAAAATAGGAACCCTAAAACGAACTAGACAAGAACAAGTAAGAGGATATAACGACTTGATACCTCAACCAGCTCTGAAGCCAACTGATACGTTCCTCGGTCAACTCGTTCCGAGACACGTAGCACGATTGCCCAAGGACCTAGAGGGATACTCAACCGTTTGGATTACGGAACCTAGAACCAAGAGGGACGACTCAACTCGATTCAAGGCGGTAGAACGGCGACTCCAATTGAGGTGGTTACTCAAGTAGATAGGCCGGATGAACAACCAAGGACGTCACGCGTGATTGCTCAAATAACCCTTGCCAAGCAAGTAGGAATGTACTCTCGAAATTGTAAGAGAACAAATTGAAATTTTATTATCAAAAGTGTCTAACCTTTGCTGGTACAAAAGGCGCCTTTTTATAGGCTAGAAACCTTTGTGGTCAAGGATTGGCGGCCCACCAACCTAAACTAGAAAAGGAGCTCGATCCACTCTTGAACATGAGTGGGCCGATTGTTTGACTCCAATAACTAATAAACTATTAATTAAAACACGACTAACAAACCAACTAACAACTAATGACTCGATAATGATCAAAACCAACTAACAACTCATACGACTAACAATGCTAACATTCCTAGTGCTCGGCCCAAGTAGCTAAGGCCGCGCTTGATGCTTCCTTGACTTGGATCAATGTGTAGATGCCTTGATTAGCAACTTCCAAGCCTTCAATGTTCCTATGGAAGCCTTGAGTCAAGGCCGCCATCCGTGCACACATCAGTCCCCTCCACTTGAGAAGGATTTGTCCTCAAATCTGGATGGAAATGAATGATACTAGCAAGAGTTGGAGTACGAAACCTCAAATCTAATGCCACCACATATTGGCCCTCTTAGATTGAATGATACTTGCATACGTCATGATTATTATAATGCGGTGCACATGTCTCTTGGTCAGTTTGAAAATGCTCACAGCCAGCCAAGAAAAACTCATGGCTTTACTCCAATGACTCCTCGAAGATAACGCATATAGCTTCGGTTACATCTTTTTGGATCCTCCAAAATGCAACTGATATAATGAAGAACACTTTGAACACGTTCAACTGCATTAGACTGATCATCACTTGGAACACTTGTTGCAAAAGGGTAAGAAGGCATAGGACAAGATTCAACCGCAAGAACCCCCATTGAAACTCCATTACTCCTCCCAACAAGCAAAACAGACTCATGGGTGAAGTTAAATACCAATGGATCGTAAAGGGATACAACACTTAAGAGGCAAACTTCATGAAGATTCTGATATTCACCAATGGAGTTAGGGATGGAGCATGCCATGATCAACTCATTCTCTCCTTGCTTAACCTGCGACAAAGCAACTACTCCCGAAGGCAATGCCCTATCGAGTTCATCAACATTCAAGAGTACATGTTTGCAAATCATGAGTAATACAGGCTTATCAGAATTCACACATTTCCTAACTTCCTTAGCCTTGATTATCACGTTTTGCTTCCTAGTGCTTGATTTAATCAGTGTATGACCCTTGGCCGAATGCTCATTTGTGGAAGTGGAGCAATTTCCAGATTCGGCCGTCTTTTGTTTCCTCTTTTGTCGGTCTAAGTCACATTCTCGTTCCATTGTGCAAGAGAGTGTACTTATTAGATCTACCATCAAAAGTGACATGCTTATCAAATTGCCAGGGTCTTCCTAAAATTACATGGGTAGCATGCATGGGGACAACATCACAAACAACTTCGTCAATGTAGTTGCCAATGGAGAAAGGAAGACGTACCTGTTTGTAGACACGTACTTCACCATCTTCGCTTAGCCATTGTAGTCGGTACGGGTGTGGATGTCTAGTCGTTGGAAGTCCCAAGCTCTCTACCATGGGCAAACTTGCTACATTGGTGCAACTACTACCATCAATGATGAGACTGCACACTTTGTCACTTCCAACTCCCGAAAGAACAATTCGGTTGGAAACCTTTTGTACGGTTGGAAGGTAGGCTATTAAAGACCCACCCACGTTAGCCTTAACTTGCAAGCACAAGGTCAAGCTCGGATTTTCTGTTCAAACACACCCAAGGCAGTTTCGGATGTTTGTTCAAGACAATAGCAACTAGATGGAATCTCAACAACGTGACGCAATCAACCCTCCTCAGGCTCCCCCCCAATGGGTTACCCAAGATATTCCCTAGATAGAAGCAAAGACTCCAAGAAAGCCTTTCACCAATGCTCGAGAGTACAAGAAATTGTTCGCTAGACGGACGAAACAAATTTCCAAGAATCAAGAGGTTCAAGAACTTCAAGAAGTAGTAGTGGACCGAAACTTTTGAAATTTTTTTTTCCTTTTTGTAGTCTTGGATACAAGATGTAATCCGTGATTGATTTTGGCAATAAACTTCGGACTTTCTTTCTTGTTTTTCGTTTCTTTTTTTTTTTTTTTGACTTATACGAACAACACAACACAAGCTTGGCCGATTGGACTATTTTCCGGATTTGGTTCAGCCAATTCACACGCACAAGGAATCTTCAAGAACTTCAAGATCCTTCAAGAACTTTCAAGGAAGTTATCAAGAACTTCAAGAATTTCAAGATTGTGGTCGAGAAACTCAAGATTCTTGTAGGTTCTCTCAAGATTCACAAATACCAACAAGTTTCACCACAATTCATATTTGAAAAACCAAGTAAACAAGTTGGATAACTCAAAACAATGATACCAGAAATTATGGACAGCAATAGACAAGCCAACGATGGAACACAAGACAGAATTTCAAGGCACTATGGACGGAACTAGAAGACGCACTTGGACAGATTTGTGGACACAATTATGGGGAGATTCAAGACAACGAACCAACACAAGAACGGACAGAATATTGACGACTCGCGACAGGGTACAAACACGGACAGAAATTCGGCGCAACAAGGGAATAAACTCGGACAGATTTGACACATAAGTAAAATCCAACTACGGCCCGATTGCAAAACACAATGATTGAACACAAAACGGACAGAAATTGACGACGCCAATGGCAAAACAACTTCGGACAGATTTGTGAACAACGAAGAAACAACTAGCGATGCAACAAACAAACAAGACAGCGGAAAAATAGGAACCCTAAAACGAACTAGACAAGAACAAGTAAGAGGATATAACGACTTGATACCTCAACCAGCTCTGAAGCCAACTGATACGTTCCTCGGTCAACTCGTTCCGAGACACGTAGCACGATTGCCCAAGGACCTAGAGGGATACTCAACCGTTTGGATTACGGAACCTAGAACCAAGAGGGACGACTCAACTCGATTCAAGGCGGTAGAACGGCGACTCCAATTGAGGTGGTTACTCAAGTAGATAGGCCGGATGAACAACCAAGGACGTCACGCGTGATTGCTCAAATAACCCTTGCCAAGCAAGTAGGAATGTACTCTCGAAATTGTAAGAGAACAAATTGAAATTTTATTATCAAAAGTGTCTAACCTTTGCTGGTACAAAAGGCGCCTTTTTATAGGCTAGAAACCTTTGTGGTCAAGGATTGGCGGCCCACCAACCTAAACTAGAAAAGGAGCTCGATCCACTCTTGAACATGAGTGGGCCGATTGTTTGACTCCAATAACTAATAAACTATTAATTAAAACACGACTAACAAACCAACTAACAACTAATGACTCGATAATGATCAAAACCAACTAACAACTCATACGACTAACAATGCTAACATTCCTAGTGCTCGGCCCAAGTAGCTAAGGCCGCGCTTGATGCTTCCTTGACTTGGATCAATGTGTAGATGCCTTGATTAGCAACTTCCAAGCCTTCAATGTTCCTATGGAAGCCTTGAGTCAAGGCCGCCATCCGTGCACACATCAGTCCCCTCCACTTGAGAAGGATTTGTCCTCAAATCTGGATGGAAGTGAATGATACTAGCAAGAGTTGGAGTACGAAACCTCAAATCTAATGCCACCACATATTGGCCCTCTTAGATTGAATGATACTTGCATACGTCATGATTATTATAATGCGGTGCACATGTCTCTTGGTCAGTTTGAAAATGCTCACAGCCAGCCAAGAAAAACTCATGGCTTTACTCCAATGACTCCTCGAAGATAACGCATATAGCTTCGGTTACATCTTTTTGGATCCTCCAAAATGCAACTGATATAATGAAGAACACTTTGAACACGTTCAACTGCATTAGACTGATCATCACTTGGAACACTTGTTGCAAAAGGGTAAGAAGGCATAGGACAAGATTCAACCGCAAGAACCCCCATTGAAACTCCATTACTCCTCCCAACAAGCAAAACAGACTCATGGGTGAAGTTAAATACCAATGGATCGTAAAGGGATACAACACTTAAGAGGCAAACTTCATGAAGATTCTGATATTCACCAATGGAGTTAGGGATGGAGCATGCCATGATCAACTCATTCTCTCCTTGCTTAACCTGCGACAAAGCAACTACTCCCGAAGGCAATGCCCTATCGAGTTCATCAACATTCAAGAGTACATGTTTGCAAATCATGAGTAATACAGGCTTATCAGAATTCACACATTTCCTAACTTCCTTAGCCTTGATTATCACGTTTTGCTTCCTAGTGCTTGATTTAATCAGTGTATGACCCTTGGCCGAATGCTCATTTGTGGAAGTGGAGCAATTTCCAGATTCGGCCGTCTTTTGTTTCCTCTTTTGTCGGTCTAAGTCACATTCTCGTTCCATTGTGCAAGAGAGTGTACTTATTAGATCTACCATCAAAAGTGACATGCTTATCAAATTGCCAGGGTCTTCCTAAAATTACATGGGTAGCATGCATGGGGACAACATCACAAACAACTTCGTCAATGTAGTTGCCAATGGAGAAAGGAAGACGTACCTGTTTGTAGACACGTACTTCACCATCTTCGCTTAGCCATTGTAGTCGGTACGGGTGTGGATGTCTAGTCGTTGGAAGTCCCAAGCTCTCTACCATGGGCAAACTTGCTACATTGGTGCAACTACTACCATCAATGATGAGACTGCACACTTTGTCACTTCCAACTCCCGAAAGAACAATTCGGTTGGAAACCTTTTGTACGGTTGGAAGGTAGGCTATTAAAGACCCACCCACGTTAGCCTTAACTTGCAAGCACAAGGTCAAGCTCGGATTTTCTGTTCAAACACACCCAAGGCAGTTTCGGATGTTTGTTCAAGACAATAGCAACTAGATGGAATCTCAACAACGTGACGCAATCAACCCTCCTCAGGCTCCCCCCCAATGGGTTACCCAAGATATTCCCTAGATAGAAGCAAAGACTCCAAGAAAGCCTTTCACCAATGCTCGAGAGTACAAGAAATTGTTCGCTAGACGGACGAAACAAATTTCCAAGAATCAAGAGGTTCAAGAACTTCAAGAAGTAGTAGTGGACCGAAACTTTTGAAATTTTTTTTTCCTTTTTGTAGTCTTGGATACAAGATGTAATCCGTGATTGATTTTGGCAATAAACTTCGGACTTTCTTTCTTGTTTTTCGTTTCTTTTTTTTTTTTTTGACTTATACGAACAACACAACACAAGCTTGGCCGATTGGACTATTTTCCGGATTTGGTTCAGCCAATTCACACGCACAAGGAATCTTCAAGAACTTCAAGATCCTTCAAGAACTTTCAAGGAAGTTATCAAGAACTTCAAGAATTTCAAGATTGTGGTCGAGAAACTCAAGATTCTTGTAGGTTCTCTCAAGATTCACAAATACCAACAAGTTTCACCACAATTCAGATTTGAAAAACCAAGTAAACAAGTTGGATAACTCAAAACAATGATACCAGAAATTATGGACAGCAATAGACAAGCCAACGATGGAACACAAGACAGAATTTCAAGGCACTATGGACGGAACTAGAAGACGCACTTGGACAGATTTGTGGACACAATTATGGGGAGATTCAAGACAACGAACCAACACAAGAACGGACAGAATATTGACGACTCGCGACAGGGTACAAACACGGACAGAAATTCGGCGCAACAAGGGAATAAACTCGGACAGATTTGACACATAAGTAAAATCCAACTACGGCCCGATTGCAAAACACAATGATTGAACACAAAACGGACAGAAATTGACGACGCCAATGGCAAAACAACTTCGGACAGATTTGTGAACAACGAAGAAACAACTAGCGATGCAACAAACAAACAAGACAGCGGAAAAATAGGAACCCTAAAACGAACTAGACAAGAACAAGTAAGAGGATATAACGACTTGATACCTCAACCAGCTCTGAAGCCAACTGATACGTTCCTCGGTCAACTCGTTCCGAGACACGTAGCACGATTGCCCAAGGACCTAGAGGGATACTCAACCGTTTGGATTACGGAACCTAGAACCAAGAGGGACGACTCAACTCGATTCAAGGCGGTAGAACGGCGACTCCAATTGAGGTGGTTACTCAAGTAGATAGGCCGGATGAACAACCAAGGACGTCACGCGTGATTGCTCAAATAACCCTTGCCAAGCAAGTAGGAATGTACTCTCGAAATTGTAAGAGAACAAATTGAAATTTTATTATCAAAAGTGTCTAACCTTTGCTGGTACAAAAGGCGCCTTTTTATAGGCTAGAAACCTTTGTGGTCAAGGATTGGCGGCCCACCAACCTAAACTAGAAAAGGAGCTCGATCCACTCTTGAACATGAGTGGGCCGATTGTTTGACTCCAATAACTAATAAACTATTAATTAAAACACGACTAACAAACCAACTAACAACTAATGACTCGATAATGATCAAAACCAACTAACAACTCATACGACTAACAATGCTAACATTCCTAGTGCTCGGCCCAAGTAGCTAAGGCCGCGCTTGATGCTTCCTTGACTTGGATCAATGTGTAGATGCCTTGATTAGCAACTTCCAAGCCTTCAATGTTCCTATGGAAGCCTTGAGTCAAGGCCGCCATCCGTGCACACATCAGTCCCCTCCACTTGAGAAGGATTTGTCCTCAAATCTGGATGGAAGTGAATGATACTAGCAAGAGTTGGAGTACGAAACCTCAAATCTAATGCCACCACATATTGGCCCTCTTAGATTGAATGATACTTGCATACGTCATGATTATTATAATGCGGTGCACATGTCTCTTGGTCAGTTTGAAAATGCTCACAGCCAGCCAAGAAAAACTCATGGCTTTACTCCAATGACTCCTCGAAGATAACGCATATAGCTTCGGTTACATCTTTTTGGATCCTCCAAAATGCAACTGATATAATGAAGAACACTTTGAACACGTTCAACTGCATTAGACTGATCATCACTTGGAACACTTGTTGCAAAAGGGTAAGAAGGCATAGGACAAGATTCAACCGCAAGAACCCCCATTGAAACTCCATTACTCCTCCCAACAAGCAAAACAGACTCATGGGTGAAGTTAAATACCAATGGATCGTAAAGGGATACAACACTTAAGAGGCAAACTTCATGAAGATTCTGATATTCACCAATGGAGTTAGGGATGGAGCATGCCATGATCAACTCATTCTCTCCTTGCTTAACCTGCGACAAAGCAACTACTCCCGAAGGCAATGCCCTATCGAGTTCATCAACATTCAAGAGTACATGTTTGCAAATCATGAGTAATACAGGCTTATCAGAATTCACACATTTCCTAACTTCCTTAGCCTTGATTATCACGTTTTGCTTCCTAGTGCTTGATTTAATCAGTGTATGACCCTTGGCCGAATGCTCATTTGTGGAAGTGGAGCAATTTCCAGATTCGGCCGTCTTTTGTTTCCTCTTTTGTCGGTCTAAGTCACATTCTCGTTCCATTGTGCAAGAGAGTGTACTTATTAGATCTACCATCAAAAGTGACATGCTTATCAAATTGCCAGGGTCTTCCTAAAATTACATGGGTAGCATTTCAAACTGACCAAGAGACATGTGCACCGCATTATAATAATCATGACGTATGCAAGTATCATTCAATCTAAGAGGGCCAATATGTGGTGGCATTAGATTTGAGGTTTCGTACTCCAACTCTTGCTAGTATCATTCATTTCCATCCATATTTGAGGACAAATCCTTCTCAAGTGGAGGGGACTGATGTGTGCACGGATGGCGGCCTTGACTCAAGGCTTCCATAGGAACATTGAAGGCTTGGAAGTTGCTAATCAAGGCATCTACACATTGATCCAAGTCAAGGAAGCATCAAGCGCGGCCTTAGCTACTTGGGCCGAGCACTAGGAATGTTAGCATTGTTAGTCGTATGAGTTGTTAGTTGGTTTTGATCATTATCGAGTCATTAGTTGTTAGTTGGTTTGTTAGTCGTGTTTTAATTAATAGTTTATTAGTTATTGGAGTCAAACAATCGGCCCACTCATGTTCAAGAGTGGATCGAGCTCCTTTTCTAGTTTAGGTTGGTGGGCCGCCAATCCTTGACCACAAAGGTTTCTAGCCTATAAAAAGGCGCCTTTTGTACCAGCAAAGGTTAGACACTTTTGATAATAAAATTTCAATTTGTTCTCTTACAATTTCGAGAGTACATTCCTACTTGCTTGGCAAGGGTTATTTGAGCAATCACGCGTGACGTCCTTGGTTGTTCATCCGGCCTATCTACTTGAGTAACCACCTCAATTGGAGTCGCCGTTCTACCGCCTTGAATCGAGTTGAGTCGTCCCTCTTGGTTCTAGGTTCCGTAATCCAAACGGTTGAGTATCCCTCTAGGTCCTTGGGCAATCGTGCTACGTGTCTCGGAACGAGTTGACCGAGGAACGTATCAGTTGGCTTCAGAGCTGGTTGAGGTATCAAGTCGTTATATCCTCGTACTTGTTCTTGTCTAGTTCGTTTTAGGGTTCCTATTTTTCCGCTGTCTTGTTTGTTTGTTGCATCGCTAGTTGTTTCTTCGTTGTTCACAAATCTGTCCGAAGTTGTTTTGCCATTGGCGTCGTCAATTTCTGTCCGTTTTGTGTTCAATCATTGTGTTTTGCAATCGGGCCGTAGTTGGATTTTACTTATGTGTCAAATCTGTCCGAGTTTATTCCCTTGTTGCGCCGAATTTCTGTCCGTGTTTGTACCCTGTCGCGAGTCGTCAATATTCTGTCCGTTCTTGTGTTGGTTCGTTGTCTTGAATCTCCCCATAATTGTGTCCACAAATCTGTCCAAGTGCGTCTTCTAGTTCCGTCCATAGTGCCTTGAATTCCATCGTTGGCTTGTCTATTGCTGTCCATAATTTCTGGTATCATTGTTTTGAGTTATCCAACTTGTTTACTTGGTTTTTCAAATCTGAATTGTGGTGAAACTTGTTGGTATTTGTGAATCTTGAGAGAACCTACAAGAATCTTGAGTTTCTCGACCACAATCTTGAAATTCTTGAAGTTCTTGATAACTTCCTTGAAAGTTCTTGAAGGATCTTGAAGTTCTTGAAGATTCCTTGTGCGTGTGAATTGGCTGAACCAAATCCGGAAAATAGTCCAATCGGCCAAGCTTGTGTTGTGTTGTTCGTATAAGTCAAAAAAAAAAAAGAAACGAAAAACAAGAAAGAAAGTCCGAAGTTTATTGCCAAAATCAATCACGGATTACATCTTGTATCCAAGACTACAAAAAGGAAAAAAAAATTTCAAAAGTTTCGGTCCACTACTACTTCTTGAAGTTCTTGAACCTCTTGATTCTTGGAAATTTGTTTCGTCCGTCTAGCGAACAATTTCTTGTACTCTCGAGCATTGGTGAAAGGCTTTCTTGGAGTCTTTGCTTCTATCTAGGGAATATCTTGGGTAACCCATTGGGGGGGAGCCTGAGGAGGGTTGATTGCGTCACGTTGTTGAGATTCCATCTAGTTGCTATTGTCTTGAACAAACATCCGAAACTGCCTTCCTTGGGTGTGTTTGAACAGAAAATCCGAGCTTGACCTTGTGCTTGCAAGTTAAGGCTAACGTGGGTGGGTCTTTAATAGCCTACCTTCCAACCGTACAAAAGGTTTCCAACCGAATTGTTCTTTCGGGAGTTGGAAGTGACAAAGTGTGCAGTCTCATCATTGATGGTAGTAGTTGCACCAATGTAGCAAGTTTGCCCATGGTAGAGAGCTTGGGACTTCCAACGACTAGACATCCACACCCGTACCGACTACAATGGCTAAGCGAAGATGGTGAAGTACGTGTCTACAAACAGGTACGTCTTCCTTTCTCCATTGGCAACCACATTGACGAAGTTGTTTGTGATGTTGTCCCCATGCATGCTACCCATGTAATTTTAGGAAGACCCTGGCAATTTGATAAGCATGTCACTTTTGATGGTAGATCTAATAAGTACACTCTCTTGCACAATGGAACGAGAATGTGACTTAGACCGACAAAAGAGGAAACAAAAGACGGCCGAATCTGGAAATTGCTCCACTTCCACAAATGAGCATTCGGCCAAGGGTCATACACTGATTAAATCAAGCACTAGGAAGCAAAACATGATAATCAAGGCTAAGGAAGTTAGGAAATGTGTGAATTCTGATCAGCCTGTATTACTCATGATTTGCAAACATGTACTCTTGAATGTTGATGAACTCGATAGGGCATTGCCTTCGGGAGTAGTTGCTTTGTCGCAGGTTAAGCAAGGAGAGAATGAGTTGATCATGGCATGCTCCATCCCTAACTCCATTGGTGAGTATCAGAATCTTCATGAAGTTTGCCTCTTAAGTGTTGTATCCCTTTACGATCCATTGGTATTTAACTTCACCCATGAGTCTGTTTTGGTTGTTGGGAGGAGTAATGGAGTTTCAATGGGGGTTCTTGCGCTTGAATCTTGTCCTATGCCTTCTTACCCTTTTGCAACAAGTGTTCCAAGTGATGATCAGTCTAATGCAGTTGAACGTGTTCAAAGTGTTCTTCATTATATCAGTTGCATTTTGGAGGATCCAAAAAGATGTAACCGAAGCTATATGCGTTATCTTCGAGGAGTCATTGGAGTAAAGCCATGAGTTTTTCTTGGCTGGCTGTGAGCATTTTCAAACTGACCAAGAGACATGTGCACCGCATTATAATAATCATGACGTATGCAAGTATCATTCAATCTAAGAGGGCCAATATGTGGTGGCATTAGATTTGAGGTTTCGTACTCCAACTCTTGCTAGTATCATTCATTTCCATCCAGATTTGAGGACAAATCCTTCTCAAGTGGAGGGGACTGATGTGTGCACGGATGGCGGCCTTGACTCAAGGCTTCCATAGGAACATTGAAGGCTTGGAAGTTGCTAATCAAGGCATCTACACATTGATCCAAGTCAAGGAAGCATCAAGCGCGGCCTTAGCTACTTGGGCCGAGCACTAGGAATGTTAGCATTGTTAGTCGTATGAGTTGTTAGTTGGTTTTGATCATTATCGAGTCATTAGTTGTTAGTTGGTTTGTTAGTCGTGTTTTAATTAATAGTTTATTAGTTATTGGAGTCAAACAATCGGCCCACTCATGTTCAAGAGTGGATCGAGCTCCTTTTCTAGTTTAGGTTGGTGGGCCGCCAATCCTTGACCACAAAGGTTTCTAGCCTATAAAAAGGCGCCTTTTGTACCAGCAAAGGTTAGACACTTTTGATAATAAAATTTCAATTTGTTCTCTTACAATTTCGAGAGTACATTCCTACTTGCTTGGCAAGGGTTATTTGAGCAATCACGCGTGACGTCCTTGGTTGTTCATCCGGCCTATCTACTTGAGTAACCACCTCAATTGGAGTCGCCGTTCTACCGCCTTGAATCGAGTTGAGTCGTCCCTCTTGGTTCTAGGTTCCGTAATCCAAACGGTTGAGTATCCCTCTAGGTCCTTGGGCAATCGTGCTACGTGTCTCGGAACGAGTTGACCGAGGAACGTATCAGTTGGCTTCAGAGCTGGTTGAGGTATCAAGTCGTTATATCCTCGTACTTGTTCTTGTCTAGTTCGTTTTAGGGTTCCTATTTTTCCGCTGTCTTGTTTGTTTGTTGCATCGCTAGTTGTTTCTTCGTTGTTCACAAATCTGTCCGAAGTTGTTTTGCCATTGGCGTCGTCAATTTCTGTCCGTTTTGTGTTCAATCATTGTGTTTTGCAATCGGGCCGTAGTTGGATTTTACTTATGTGTCAAATCTGTCCGAGTTTATTCCCTTGTTGCGCCGAATTTCTGTCCGTGTTTGTACCCTGTCGCGAGTCGTCAATATTCTGTCCGTTCTTGTGTTGGTTCGTTGTCTTGAATCTCCCCATAATTGTGTCCACAAATCTGTCCAAGTGCGTCTTCTAGTTCCGTCCATAGTGCCTTGAATTCCATCGTTGGCTTGTCTATTGCTGTCCATAATTTCTGGTATCATTGTTTTGAGTTATCCAACTTGTTTACTTGGTTTTTCAAATCTGAATTGTGGTGAAACTTGTTGGTATTTGTGAATCTTGAGAGAACCTACAAGAATCTTGAGTTTCTCGACCACAATCTTGAAATTCTTGAAGTTCTTGATAACTTCCTTGAAAGTTCTTGAAGGATCTTGAAGTTCTTGAAGATTCCTTGTGCGTGTGAATTGGCTGAACCAAATCCGGAAAATAGTCCAATCGGCCAAGCTTGTGTTGTGTTGTTCGTATAAGTAAAAAAAAAAAAAAGAAACGAAAAACAAGAAAGAAAGTCCGAAGTTTATTGCCAAAATCAATCACGGATTACATCTTGTATCCAAGACTACAAAAAGGAAAAAAAAATTTCAAAAGTTTCGGTCCACTACTACTTCTTGAAGTTCTTGAACCTCTTGATTCTTGGAAATTTGTTTCGTCCGTCTAGCGAACAATTTCTTGTACTCTCGAGCATTGGTGAAAGGCTTTCTTGGAGTCTTTGCTTCTATCTAGGGAATATCTTGGGTAACCCATTGGGGGGGAGCCTGAGGAGGGTTGATTGCGTCACGTTGTTGAGATTCCATCTAGTTGCTATTGTCTTGAACAAACATCCGAAACTGCCTTCCTTGGGTGTGTTTGAACAGAAAATCCGAGCTTGACCTTGTGCTTGCAAGTTAAGGCTAACGTGGGTGGGTCTTTAATAGCCTACCTTCCAACCGTACAAAAGGTTTCCAACCGAATTGTTCTTTCGGGAGTTGGAAGTGACAAAGTGTGCAGTCTCATCATTGATGGTAGTAGTTGCACCAATGTAGCAAGTTTGCCCATGGTAGAGAGCTTGGGACTTCCAACGACTAGACATCCACACCCGTACCGACTACAATGGCTAAGCGAAGATGGTGAAGTACGTGTCTACAAACAGGTACGTCTTCCTTTCTCCATTGGCAACCACATTGACGAAGTTGTTTGTGATGTTGTCCCCATGCATGCTACCCATGTAATTTTAGGAAGACCCTGGCAATTTGATAAGCATGTCACTTTTGATGGTAGATCTAATAAGTACACTCTCTTGCACAATGGAACGAGAATGTGACTTAGACCGACAAAAGAGGAAACAAAAGACGGCCGAATCTGGAAATTGCTCCACTTCCACAAATGAGCATTCGGCCAAGGGTCATACACTGATTAAATCAAGCACTAGGAAGCAAAACATGATAATCAAGGCTAAGGAAGTTAGGAAATGTGTGAATTCTGATCAGCCTGTATTACTCATGATTTGCAAACATGTACTCTTGAATGTTGATGAACTCGATAGGGCATTGCCTTCGGGAGTAGTTGCTTTGTCGCAGGTTAAGCAAGGAGAGAATGAGTTGATCATGGCATGCTCCATCCCTAACTCCATTGGTGAGTATCAGAATCTTCATGAAGTTTGCCTCTTAAGTGTTGTATCCCTTTACGATCCATTGGTATTTAACTTCACCCATGAGTCTGTTTTGCTTGTTGGGAGGAGTAATGGAGTTTCAATGGGGGTTCTTGCGCTTGAATCTTGTCCTATGCCTTCTTACCCTTTTGCAACAAGTGTTCCAAGTGATGATCAGTCTAATGCAGTTGAACGTGTTCAAAGTGCTCTTCATTATATCAGTTGCATTTTGGAGGATCCAAAAAGATGTAACCGAAGCTATATGCGTTATCTTCGAGGAGTCATTGGAGTAAAGCCATGAGTTTTTCTTGGCTGGCTGTGAGCATTTTCAAACTGACCAAGAGACATGTGCACCGCATTATAATAATCATGACGTATGCAAGTATCATTCAATCTAAGAGGGCCAATATGTGGTGGCATTAGATTTGAGGTTTCGTACTCCAACTCTTGCTAGTATCATTCATTTCCATCCATATTTGAGGACAAATCCTTCTCAAGTGGAGGGGACTGATGTGTGCACGGATGGCGGCCTTGACTCAAGGCTTCCATAGGAACATTGAAGGCTTGGAAGTTGCTAATCAAGGCATCTACACATTGATCCAAGTCAAGGAAGCATCAAGCGCGGCCTTAGCTACTTGGGCCGAGCACTAGGAATGTTAGCATTGTTAGTCGTATGAGTTGTTAGTTGGTTTTGATCATTATCGAGTCATTAGTTGTTAGTTGGTTTGTTAGTCGTGTTTTAATTAATAGTTTATTAGTTATTGGAGTCAAACAATCGGCCCACTCATGTTCAAGAGTGGATCGAGCTCCTTTTCTAGTTTAGGTTGGTGGGCCGCCAATCCTTGACCACAAAGGTTTCTAGCCTATAAAAAGGCGCCTTTTGTACCAGCAAAGGTTAGACACTTTTGATAATAAAATTTCAATTTGTTCTCTTACAATTTCGAGAGTACATTCCTACTTGCTTGGCAAGGGTTATTTGAGCAATCACGCGTGACGTCCTTGGTTGTTCATCCGGCCTATCTACTTGAGTAACCACCTCAATTGGAGTCGCCGTTCTACCGCCTTGAATCGAGTTGAGTCGTCCCTCTTGGTTCTAGGTTCCGTAATCCAAACGGTTGAGTATCCCTCTAGGTCCTTGGGCAATCGTGCTACGTGTCTCGGAACGAGTTGACCGAGGAACGTATCAGTTGGCTTCAGAGCTGGTTGAGGTATCAAGTCGTTATATCCTCGTACTTGTTCTTGTCTAGTTCGTTTTAGGGTTCCTATTTTTCCGCTGTCTTGTTTGTTTGTTGCATCGCTAGTTGTTTCTTCGTTGTTCACAAATCTGTCCGAAGTTGTTTTGCCATTGGCGTCGTCAATTTCTGTCCGTTTTGTGTTCAATCATTGTGTTTTGCAATCGGGCCGTAGTTGGATTTTACTTATGTGTCAAATCTGTCCGAGTTTATTCCCTTGTTGCGCCGAATTTCTGTCCGTGTTTGTACCCTGTCGCGAGTCGTCAATATTCTGTCCGTTCTTGTGTTGGTTCGTTGTCTTGAATCTCCCCATAATTGTGTCCACAAATCTGTCCAAGTGCGTCTTCTAGTTCCGTCCATAGTGCCTTGAATTCCATCGTTGGCTTGTCTATTGCTGTCCATAATTTCTGGTATCATTGTTTTGAGTTATCCAACTTGTTTACTTGGTTTTTCAAATCTGAATTGTGGTGAAACTTGTTGGTATTTGTGAATCTTGAGAGAACCTACAAGAATCTTGAGTTTCTCGACCACAATCTTGAAATTCTTGAAGTTCTTGATAACTTCCTTGAAAGTTCTTGAAGGATCTTGAAGTTCTTGAAGATTCCTTGTGCGTGTGAATTGGCTGAACCAAATCCGGAAAATAGTCCAATCGGCCAAGCTTGTGTTGTGTTGTTCGTATAAGTCAAAAAAAAAAAAGAAACGAAAAACAAGAAAGAAAGTCCGAAGTTTATTGCCAAAATCAATCACGGATTACATCTTGTATCCAAGACTACAAAAAGGAAAAAAAAATTTCAAAAGTTTCGGTCCACTACTACTTCTTGAAGTTCTTGAACCTCTTGATTCTTGGAAATTTGTTTCGTCCGTCTAGCGAACAATTTCTTGTACTCTCGAGCATTGGTGAAAGGCTTTCTTGGAGTCTTTGCTTCTATCTAGGGAATATCTTGGGTAACCCATTGGGGGGGAGCCTGAGGAGGGTTGATTGCGTCACGTTGTTGAGATTCCATCTAGTTGCTATTGTCTTGAACAAACATCCGAAACTGCCTTCCTTGGGTGTGTTTGAACAGAAAATCCGAGCTTGACCTTGTGCTTGCAAGTTAAGGCTAACGTGGGTGGGTCTTTAATAGCCTACCTTCCAACCGTACAAAAGGTTTCCAACCGAATTGTTCTTTCGGGAGTTGGAAGTGACAAAGTGTGCAGTCTCATCATTGATGGTAGTAGTTGCACCAATGTAGCAAGTTTGCCCATGGTAGAGAGCTTGGGACTTCCAACGACTAGACATCCACACCCGTACCGACTACAATGGCTAAGCGAAGATGGTGAAGTACGTGTCTACAAACAGGTACGTCTTCCTTTCTCCATTGGCAACCACATTGACGAAGTTGTTTGTGATGTTGTCCCCATGCATGCTACCCATGTAATTTTAGGAAGACCCTGGCAATTTGATAAGCATGTCACTTTTGATGGTAGATCTAATAAGTACACTCTCTTGCACAATGGAACGAGAATGTGACTTAGACCGACAAAAGAGGAAACAAAAGACGGCCGAATCTGGAAATTGCTCCACTTCCACAAATGAGCATTCGGCCAAGGGTCATACACTGATTAAATCAAGCACTAGGAAGCAAAACATGATAATCAAGGCTAAGGAAGTTAGGAAATGTGTGAATTCTGATCAGCCTGTATTACTCATGATTTGCAAACATGTACTCTTGAATGTTGATGAACTCGATAGGGCATTGCCTTCGGGAGTAGTTGCTTTGTCGCAGGTTAAGCAAGGAGAGAATGAGTTGATCATGGCATGCTCCATCCCTAACTCCATTGGTGAGTATCAGAATCTTCATGAAGTTTGCCTCTTAAGTGTTGTATCCCTTTACGATCCATTGGTATTTAACTTCACCCATGAGTCTGTTTTGGTTGTTGGGAGGAGTAATGGAGTTTCAATGGGGGTTCTTGCGCTTGAATCTTGTCCTATGCCTTCTTACCCTTTTGCAACAAGTGTTCCAAGTGATGATCAGTCTAATGCAGTTGAACGTGTTCAAAGTGTTCTTCATTATATCAGTTGCATTTTGGAGGATCCAAAAAGATGTAACCGAAGCTATATGCGTTATCTTCGAGGAGTCATTGGAGTAAAGCCATGAGTTTTTCTTGGCTGGCTGTGAGCATTTTCAAACTGACCAAGAGACATGTGCACCGCATTATAATAATCATGACGTATGCAAGTATCATTCAATCTAAGAGGGCCAATATGTGGTGGCATTAGATTTGAGGTTTCGTACTCCAACTCTTGCTAGTATCATTCATTTCCATCCAGATTTGAGGACAAATCCTTCTCAAGTGGAGGGGACTGATGTGTGCACGGATGGCGGCCTTGACTCAAGGCTTCCATAGGAACATTGAAGGCTTGGAAGTTGCTAATCAAGGCATCTACACATTGATCCAAGTCAAGGAAGCATCAAGCGCGGCCTTAGCTACTTGGGCCGAGCACTAGGAATGTTAGCATTGTTAGTCGTATGAGTTGTTAGTTGGTTTTGATCATTATCGAGTCATTAGTTGTTAGTTGGTTTGTTAGTCGTGTTTTAATTAATAGTTTATTAGTTATTGGAGTCAAACAATCGGCCCACTCATGTTCAAGAGTGGATCGAGCTCCTTTTCTAGTTTAGGTTGGTGGGCCGCCAATCCTTGACCACAAAGGTTTCTAGCCTATAAAAAGGCGCCTTTTGTACCAGCAAAGGTTAGACACTTTTGATAATAAAATTTCAATTTGTTCTCTTACAATTTCGAGAGTACATTCCTACTTGCTTGGCAAGGGTTATTTGAGCAATCACGCGTGACGTCCTTGGTTGTTCATCCGGCCTATCTACTTGAGTAACCACCTCAATTGGAGTCGCCGTTCTACCGCCTTGAATCGAGTTGAGTCGTCCCTCTTGGTTCTAGGTTCCGTAATCCAAACGGTTGAGTATCCCTCTAGGTCCTTGGGCAATCGTGCTACGTGTCTCGGAACGAGTTGACCGAGGAACGTATCAGTTGGCTTCAGAGCTGGTTGAGGTATCAAGTCGTTATATCCTCGTACTTGTTCTTGTCTAGTTCGTTTTAGGGTTCCTATTTTTCCGCTGTCTTGTTTGTTTGTTGCATCGCTAGTTGTTTCTTCGTTGTTCACAAATCTGTCCGAAGTTGTTGAGCTCCTTTTCTAGTTTAGGTTGGTGGGCCGCCAATCCTTGACCACAAAGGTTTCTAGCCTATAAAAAGGCGCCTTTTGTACCAGCAAAGGTTAGACACTTTTGATAATAAAATTTCAATTTGTTCTCTTACAATTTCGAGAGTACATTCCTACTTGCTTGGCAAGGGTTATTTGAGCAATCACGCGTGACGTCCTTGGTTGTTCATCCGGCCTATCTACTTGAGTAACCACCTCAATTGGAGTCGCCGTTCTACCGCCTTGAATCGAGTTGAGTCGTCCCTCTTGGTTCTAGGTTCCGTAATCCAAACGGTTGAGTATCCCTCTAGGTCCTTGGGCAATCGTGCTACGTGTCTCGGAACGAGTTGACCGAGGAACGTATCAGTTGGCTTCAGAGCTGGTTGAGGTATCAAGTCGTTATATCCTCTTACTTGTTCTTGTCTAGTTCGTTTTAGGGTTCCTATTTTTCCGCTGTCTTGTTTGTTTGTTGCATCGCTAGTTGTTTCTTCGTTGTTCACAAATCTGTCCGAAGTTGTTTTGCCATTGGCGTCGTCAATTTCTGTCCGTTTTGTGTTCAATCATTGTGTTTTGCAATCGGGCCGTAGTTGGATTTTACTTATGTGTCAAATCTGTCCGAGTTTATTCCCTTGTTGCGCCGAATTTCTGTCCGTGTTTGTACCCTGTCGCGAGTCGTCAATATTCTGTCCGTTCTTGTGTTGGTTCGTTGTCTTGAATCTCCCCATAATTGTGTCCACAAATCTGTCCAAGTGCGTCTTCTAGTTCCGTCCATAGTGCCTTGAAATTCTGTCTTGTGTTCCATCGTTGGCTTGTCTATTGCTGTCCATAATTTCTGGTATCATTGTTTTGAGTTATCCAACTTGTTTACTTGGTTTTTCAAATATGAATTGTGGTGAAACTTGTTGGTATTTGTGAATCTTGAGAGAACCTACAAGAATCTTGAGTTTCTCGACCACAATCTTGAAATTCTTGAAGTTCTTGATAACTTCCTTGAAAGTTCTTGAAGGATCTTGAAGTTCTTGAAGATTCCTTGTGCGTGTGAATTGGCTGAACCAAATCCGGAAAATAGTCCAATCGGCCAAGCTTGTGTTGTGTTGTTCGTATAAGTCAAAAAAAAAAAAAAGAAACGAAAAACAAGAAAGAAAGTCCGAAGTTTATTGCCAAAATCAATCACGGATTACATCTTGTATCCAAGACTACAAAAAGGAAAAAAAAATTTCAAAAGTTTCGGTCCACTACTACTTCTTGAAGTTCTTGAACCTCTTGATTCTTGGAAATTTGTTTCGTCCGTCTAGCGAACAATTTCTTGTACTCTCGAGCATTGGTGAAAGGCTTTCTTGGAGTCTTTGCTTCTATCTAGGGAATATCTTGGGTAACCCATTGGGGGGGAGCCTGAGGAGGGTTGATTGCGTCACGTTGTTGAGATTCCATCTAGTTGCTATTGTCTTGAACAAACATCCGAAACTGCCTTGGGTGTGTTTGAACAGAAAATCCGAGCTTGACCTTGTGCTTGCAAGTTAAGGCTAACGTGGGTGGGTCTTTAATAGCCTACCTTCCAACCGTACAAAAGGTTTCCAACCGAATTGTTCTTTCGGGAGTTGGAAGTGACAAAGTGTGCAGTCTCATCATTGATGGTAGTAGTTGCACCAATGTAGCAAGTTTGCCCATGGTAGAGAGCTTGGGACTTCCAACGACTAGACATCCACACCCGTACCGACTACAATGGCTAAGCGAAGATGGTGAAGTACGTGTCTACAAACAGGTACGTCTTCCTTTCTCCATTGGCAACTACATTGACGAAGTTGTTTGTGATGTTGTCCCCATGCATGCTACCCATGTAATTTTAGGAAGACCCTGGCAATTTGATAAGCATGTCACTTTTGATGGTAGATCTAATAAGTACACTCTCTTGCACAATGGAACGAGAATGTGACTTAGACCGACAAAAGAGGAAACAAAAGACGGCCGAATCTGGAAATTGCTCCACTTCCACAAATGAGCATTCGGCCAAGGGTCATACACTGATTAAATCAAGCACTAGGAAGCAAAACGTGATAATCAAGGCTAAGGAAGTTAGGAAATGTGTGAATTCTGATAAGCCTGTATTACTCATGATTTGCAAACATGTACTCTTGAATGTTGATGAACTCGATAGGGCATTGCCTTCGGGAGTAGTTGCTTTGTCGCAGGTTAAGCAAGGAGAGAATGAGTTGATCATGGCATGCTCCATCCCTAACTCCATTGGTGAATATCAGAATCTTCATGAAGTTTGCCTCTTAAGTGTTGTATCCCTTTACGATCCATTGGTATTTAACTTCACCCATGAGTCTGTTTTGCTTGTTGGGAGGAGTAATGGAGTTTCAATGGGGGTTCTTGCGGTTGAATCTTGTCCTATGCCTTCTTACCCTTTTGCAACAAGTGTTCCAAGTGATGATCAGTCTAATGCAGTTGAACGTGTTCAAAGTGTTCTTCATTATATCAGTTGCATTTTGGAGGATCCAAAAAGATGTAACCGAAGCTATATGCGTTATCTTCGAGGAGTCATTGGAGTAAAGCCATGAGTTTTTCTTGGCTGGCTGTGAGCATTTTCAAACTGACCAAGAGACATGTGCACCGCATTATAATAATCATGACGTATGCAAGTATCATTCAATCTAAGAGGGCCAATATGTGGTGGCATTAGATTTGAGGTTTCGTACTCCAACTCTTGCTAGTATCATTCATTTCCATCCAGATTTGAGGACAAATCCTTCTCAAGTGGAGGGGACTGATGTGTGCACGGATGGCGGCCTTGACTCAAGGCTTCCATAGGAACATTGAAGGCTTGGAAGTTGCTAATCAAGGCATCTACACATTGATCCAAGTCAAGGAAGCATCAAGCGCGGCCTTAGCTACTTGGGCCGAGCACTAGGAATGTTAGCATTGTTAGTCGTATGAGTTGTTAGTTGGTTTTGATCATTATCGAGTCATTAGTTGTTAGTTGGTTTGTTAGTCGTGTTTTAATTAATAGTTTATTAGTTATTGGAGTCAAACAATCGGCCCACTCATGTTCAAGAGTGGATCGAGCTCCTTTTCTAGTTTAGGTTGGTGGGCCGCCAATCCTTGACCACAAAGGTTTCTAGCCTATAAAAAGGCGCCTTTTGTACCAGCAAAGGTTAGACACTTTTGATAATAAAATTTCAATTTGTTCTCTTACAATTTCGAGAGTACATTCCTACTTGCTTGGCAAGGGTTATTTGAGCAATCACGCGTGACGTCCTTGGTTGTTCATCCGGCCTATCTACTTGAGTAACCACCTCAATTGGAGTCGCCGTTCTACCGCCTTGAATCGAGTTGAGTCGTCCCTCTTGGTTCTAGGTTCCGTAATCCAAACGGTTGAGTATCCCTCTAGGTCCTTGGGCAATCGTGCTACGTGTCTCGGAACGAGTTGACCGAGGAACGTATCAGTTGGCTTCAGAGCTGGTTGAGGTATCAAGTCGTTATATCCTCTTACTTGTTCTTGTCTAGTTCGTTTTAGGGTTCCTATTTTTCCGCTGTCTTGTTTGTTTGTTGCATCGCTAGTTGTTTCTTCGTTGTTCACAAATCTGTCCGAAGTTGTTTTGCCATTGGCGTCGTCAATTTCTGTCCGTTTTGTGTTCAATCATTGTGTTTTGCAATCGGGCCGTAGTTGGATTTTACTTATGTGTCAAATCTGTCCGAGTTTATTCCCTTGTTGCGCCGAATTTCTGTCCGTGTTTGTACCCTGTCGCGAGTCGTCAATATTCTGTCCGTTCTTGTGTTGGTTCGTTGTCTTGAATCTCCCCATAATTGTGTCCACAAATCTGTCCAAGTGCGTCTTCTAGTTCCGTCCATAGTGCCTTGAAATTCTGTCTTGTGTTCCATCGTTGGCTTGTCTATTGCTGTCCATAATTTCTGGTATCATTGTTTTGAGTTATCCAACTTGTTTACTTGGTTTTTCAAATATGAATTGTGGTGAAACTTGTTGGTATTTGTGAATCTTGAGAGAACCTACAAGAATCTTGAGTTTCTCGACCACAATCTTGAAATTCTTGAAGTTCTTGATAACTTCCTTGAAAGTTCTTGAAGGATCTTGAAGTTCTTGAAGATTCCTTGTGCGTGTGAATTGGCTGAACCAAATCCGGAAAATAGTCCAATCGGCCAAGCTTGTGTTGTGTTGTTCGTATAAGTCAAAAAAAAAA
Source organism: Coffea arabica (assembly GCF_036785885.1). Lineage (NCBI taxonomy): Eukaryota > Viridiplantae > Streptophyta > Magnoliopsida > Gentianales > Rubiaceae > Coffea > Coffea arabica. Next base: position 41,554,197 of record NC_092313.1, read on the forward strand.
AAAAGAAACGAAAAACAAGAAAGAAAGTCCGAAGTTTATTGCCAAAATCAATCACGGATTACATCTTGTATCCAAGACTACAAAAAGGAAAAAAAAATTTCAAAAGTTTCGGTCCACTACTACTTCTTGAAGTTCTTGAACCTCTTGATTCTTGGAAATTTGTTTCGTCCGTCTAGCGAACAATTTCTTGTACTCTCGAGCATTGGTGAAAGGCTTTCTTGGAGTCTTTGCTTCTATCTAGGGAATATCTTGGGTAACCCATTGGGGGGGAGCCTGAGGAGGGTTGATTGCGTCACGTTGTTGAGATTCCATCTAGTTGCTATTGTCTTGAACAAACATCCGAAACTGCCTTGGGTGTGTTTGAACAGAAAATCCGAGCTTGACCTTGTGCTTGCAAGTTAAGGCTAACGTGGGTGGGTCTTTAATAGCCTACCTTCCAACCGTACAAAAGGTTTCCAACCGAATTGTTCTTTCGGGAGTTGGAAGTGACAAAGTGTGCAGTCTCATCATTGATGGTAGTAGTTGCACCAATGTAGCAAGTTTGCCCATGGTAGAGAGCTTGGGACTTCCAACGACTAGACATCCACACCCGTACCGACTACAATGGCTAAGCGAAGATGGTGAAGTACGTGTCTACAAACAGGTACGTCTTCCTTTCTCCATTGGCAACTACATTGACGAAGTTGTTTGTGATGTTGTCCCCATGCATGCTACCCATGTAATTTTAGGAAGACCCTGGCAATTTGATAAGCATGTCACTTTTGATGGTAGATCTAATAAGTACACTCTCTTGCACAATGGAACGAGAATGTGACTTAGACCGACAAAAGAGGAAACAAAAGACGGCCGAATCTGGAAATTGCTCCACTTCCACAAATGAGCATTCGGCCAAGGGTCATACACTGATTAAATCAAGCACTAGGAAGCAAAACGTGATAATCAAGGCTAAGGAAGTTAGGAAATGTGTGAATTCTGATAAGCCTGTATTACTCATGATTTGCAAACATGTACTCTTGAATGTTGATGAACTCGATAGGGCATTGCCTTCGGGAGTAGTTGCTTTGTCGCAGGTTAAGCAAGGAGAGAATGAGTTGATCATGGCATGCTCCATCCCTAACTCCATTGGTGAATATCAGAATCTTCATGAAGTTTGCCTCTTAAGTGTTGTATCCCTTTACGATCCATTGGTATTTAACTTCACCCATGAGTCTGTTTTGCTTGTTGGGAGGAGTAATGGAGTTTCAATGGGGGTTCTTGCGGTTGAATCTTGTCCTATGCCTTCTTACCCTTTTGCAACAAGTGTTCCAAGTGATGATCAGTCTAATGCAGTTGAACGTGTTCAAAGTGTTCTTCATTATATCAGTTGCATTTTGGAGGATCCAAAAAGATGTAACCGAAGCTATATGCGTTATCTTCGAGGAGTCATTGGAGTAAAGCCATGAGTTTTTCTTGGCTGGCTGTGAGCATTTTCAAACTGACCAAGAGACATGTGCACCGCATTATAATAATCATGACGTATGCAAGTATCATTCAATCTAAGAGGGCCAATATGTGGTGGCATTAGATTTGAGGTTTCGTACTCCAACTCTTGCTAGTATCATTCATTTCCATCCAGATTTGAGGACAAATCCTTCTCAAGTGGAGGGGACTGATGTGTGCACGGATGGCGGCCTTGACTCAAGGCTTCCATAGGAACATTGAAGGCTTGGAAGTTGCTAATCAAGGCATCTACACATTGATCCAAGTCAAGGAAGCATCAAGCGCGGCCTTAGCTACTTGGGCCGAGCACTAGGAATGTTAGCATTGTTAGTCGTATGAGTTGTTAGTTGGTTTTGATCATTATCGAGTCATTAGTTGTTAGTTGGTTTGTTAGTCGTGTTTTAATTAATAGTTTATTAGTTATTGGAGTCAAACAATCGGCCCACTCATGTTCAAGAGTGGATCGAGCTCCTTTTCTAGTTTAGGTTGGTGGGCCGCCAATCCTTGACCACAAAGGTTTCTAGCCTATAAAAAGGCGCCTTTTGTACCAGCAAAGGTTAGACACTTTTGATAATAAAATTTCAATTTGTTCTCTTACAATTTCGAGAGTACATTCCTACTTGCTTGGCAAGGGTTATTTGAGCAATCACGCGTGACGTCCTTGGTTGTTCATCCGGCCTATCTACTTGAGTAACCACCTCAATTGGAGTCGCCGTTCTACCGCCTTGAATCGAGTTGAGTCGTCCCTCTTGGTTCTAGGTTCCGTAATCCAAACGGTTGAGTATCCCTCTAGGTCCTTGGGCAATCGTGCTACGTGTCTCGGAACGAGTTGACCGAGGAACGTATCAGTTGGCTTCAGAGCTGGTTGAGGTATCAAGTCGTTATATCCTCTTACTTGTTCTTGTCTAGTTCGTTTTAGGGTTCCTATTTTTCCGCTGTCTTGTTTGTTTGTTGCATCGCTAGTTGTTTCTTCGTTGTTCACAAATCTGTCCGAAGTTGTTTTGCCATTGGCGTCGTCAATTTCTGTCCGTTTTGTGTTCAATCATTGTGTTTTGCAATCGGGCCGTAGTTGGATTTTACTTATGTGTCAAATCTGTCCGAGTTTATTCCCTTGTTGCGCCGAATTTCTGTCCGTGTTTGTACCCTGTCGCGAGTCGTCAATATTCTGTCCGTTCTTGTGTTGGTTCGTTGTCTTGAATCTCCCCATAATTGTGTCCACAAATCTGTCCAAGTGCGTCTTCTAGTTCCGTCCATAGTGCCTTGAAATTCTGTCTTGTGTTCCATCGTTGGCTTGTCTATTGCTGTCCATAATTTCTGGTATCATTGTTTTGAGTTATCCAACTTGTTTACTTGGTTTTTCAAATATGAATTGTGGTGAAACTTGTTGGTATTTGTGAATCTTGAGAGAACCTACAAGAATCTTGAGTTTCTCGACCACAATCTTGAAATTCTTGAAGTTCTTGATAACTTCCTTGAAAGTTCTTGAAGGATCTTGAAGTTCTTGAAGATTCCTTGTGCGTGTGAATTGGCTGAACCAAATCCGGAAAATAGTCCAATCGGCCAAGCTTGTGTTGTGTTGTTCGTATAAGTCAAAAAAAAAAAAAAGAAACGAAAAACAAGAAAGAAAGTCCGAAGTTTATTGCCAAAATCAATCACGGATTACATCTTGTATCCAAGACTACAAAAAGGAAAAAAAAATTTCAAAAGTTTCGGTCCACTACTACTTCTTGAAGTTCTTGAACCTCTTGATTCTTGGAAATTTGTTTCGTCCGTCTAGCGAACAATTTCTTGTACTCTCGAGCATTGGTGAAAGGCTTTCTTGGAGTCTTTGCTTCTATCTAGGGAATATCTTGGGTAACCCATTGGGGGGGAGCCTGAGGAGGGTTGATTGCGTCACGTTGTTGAGATTCCATCTAGTTGCTATTGTCTTGAACAAACATCCGAAACTGCCTTGGGTGTGTTTGAACAGAAAATCCGAGCTTGACCTTGTGCTTGCAAGTTAAGGCTAACGTGGGTGGGTCTTTAATAGCCTACCTTCCAACCGTACAAAAGGTTTCCAACCGAATTGTTCTTTCGGGAGTTGGAAGTGACAAAGTGTGCAGTCTCATCATTGATGGTAGTAGTTGCACCAATGTAGCAAGTTTGCCCATGGTAGAGAGCTTGGGACTTCCAACGACTAGACATCCACACCCGTACCGACTACAATGGCTAAGCGAAGATGGTGAAGTACGTGTCTACAAACAGGTACGTCTTCCTTTCTCCATTGGCAACTACATTGACGAAGTTGTTTGTGATGTTGTCCCCATGCATGCTACCCATGTAATTTTAGGAAGACCCTGGCAATTTGATAAGCATGTCACTTTTGATGGTAGATCTAATAAGTACACTCTCTTGCACAATGGAACGAGAATGTGACTTAGACCGACAAAAGAGGAAACAAAAGACGGCCGAATCTGGAAATTGCTCCACTTCCACAAATGAGCATTCGGCCAAGGGTCATACACTGATTAAATCAAGCACTAGGAAGCAAAACGTGATAATCAAGGCTAAGGAAGTTAGGAAATGTGTGAATTCTGATAAGCCTGTATTACTCATGATTTGCAAACATGTACTCTTGAATGTTGATGAACTCGATAGGGCATTGCCTTCGGGAGTAGTTGCTTTGTCGCAGGTTAAGCAAGGAGAGAATGAGTTGATCATGGCATGCTCCATCCCTAACTCCATTGGTGAATATCAGAATCTTCATGAAGTTTGCCTCTTAAGTGTTGTATCCCTTTACGATCCATTGGTATTTAACTTCACCCATGAGTCTGTTTTGCTTGTTGGGAGGAGTAATGGAGTTTCAATGGGGGTTCTTGCGCTTGAATCTTGTCCTATGCCTTCTTACCCTTTTGCAACAAGTGTTCCAAGTGATGATCAGTCTAATGCAGTTGAACGTGTTCAAAGTGTTCTTCATTATATCAGTTGCATTTTGGAGGATCCAAAAAGATGTAACCGAAGCTATATGCGTTATCTTCGAGGAGTCATTGGAGTAAAGCCATGAGTTTTTCTTGGCTGGCTGTGAGCATTTTCAAACTGACCAAGAGACATGTGCACCGCATTATAATAATCATGACGTATGCAAGTATCGTTCAATCTAAGAGGGCCAATATGTGGTGGCATTAGATTTGAGGTTTCGTACTCCAACTCTTGCTAGTATCATTCATTTCCATCCAGATTTGAGGACAAATCCTTCTCAAGTGGAGGGGACTGATGTGTGCACGGATGGCGGCCTTGACTCAAGGCTTCCATAGGAACATTGAAGGCTTGGAAGTTGCTAATCAAGGCATCTACACATTGATCCAAGTCAAGGAAGCATCAAGCGCGGCCTTAGCTACTTGGGCCGAGCACTAGGAATGTTAGCATTGTTAGTCGTATGAGTTGTTAGTTGGTTTTGATCATTATCGAGTCATTAGTTGTTAGTTGGTTTGTTAGTCGTGTTTTAATTAATAGTTTATTAGTTATTGGAGTCAAACAATCGGCCCACTCATGTTCAAGAGTGGATCGAGCTCCTTTTCTAGTTTAGGTTGGTGGGCCGCCAATCCTTGACCACAAAGGTTTCTAGCCTATAAAAAGGCGCCTTTTGTACCAGCAAAGGTTAGACACTTTTGATAATAAAATTTCAATTTGTTCTCTTACAATTTCGAGAGTACATTCCTACTTGCTTGGCAAGGGTTATTTGAGCAATCACGCGTGACGTCCTTGGTTGTTCATCCGGCCTATCTACTTGAGTAACCACCTCAATTGGAGTCGCCGTTCTACCGCCTTGAATCGAGTTGAGTCGTCCCTCTTGGTTCTAGGTTCCGTAATCCAAACGGTTGAGTATCCCTCTAGGTCCTTGGGCAATCGTGCTACGTGTCTCGGAACGAGTTGACCGAGGAACGTATCAGTTGGCTTCAGAGCTGGTTGAGGTATCAAGTCGTTATATCCTCTTACTTGTTCTTGTCTAGTTCGTTTTAGGGTTCCTATTTTTCCGCTGTCTTGTTTGTTTGTTGCATCGCTAGTTGTTTCTTCGTTGTTCACAAATCTGTCCGAAGTTGTTTTGCCATTGGCGTCGTCAATTTCTGTCCGTTTTGTGTTCAATCATTGTGTTTTGCAATCGGGCCGTAGTTGGATTTTACTTATGTGTCAAATCTGTCCGAGTTTATTCCCTTGTTGCGCCGAATTTCTGTCCGTGTTTGTACCCTGTCGCGAGTCGTCAATATTCTGTCCGTTCTTGTGTTGGTTCGTTGTCTTGAATCTCCCCATAATTGTGTCCACAAATCTGTCCAAGTGCGTCTTCTAGTTCCGTCCATAGTGCCTTGAAATTCTGTCTTGTGTTCCATCGTTGGCTTGTCTATTGCTGTCCATAATTTCTGGTATCATTGTTTTGAGTTATCCAACTTGTTTACTTGGTTTTTCAAATATGAATTGTGGTGAAACTTGTTGGTATTTGTGAATCTTGAGAGAACCTACAAGAATCTTGAGTTTCTCGACCACAATCTTGAAATTCTTGAAGTTCTTGATAACTTCCTTGAAAGTTCTTGAAGGATCTTGAAGTTCTTGAAGATTCCTTGTGCGTGTGAATTGGCTGAACCAAATCCGGAAAATAGTCCAATCGGCCAAGCTTGTGTTGTGTTGTTCGTATAAGTCAAAAAAAAAAAAAAGAAACGAAAAACAAGAAAGAAAGTCCGAAGTTTATTGCCAAAATCAATCACGGATTACATCTTGTATCCAAGACTACAAAAAGGAAAAAAAAATTTCAAAAGTTTCGGTCCACTACTACTTCTTGAAGTTCTTGAACCTCTTGATTCTTGGAAATTTGTTTCGTCCGTCTAGCGAACAATTTCTTGTACTCTCGAGCATTGGTGAAAGGCTTTCTTGGAGTCTTTGCTTCTATCTAGGGAATATCTTGGGTAACCCATTGGGGGGGAGCCTGAGGAGGGTTGATTGCGTCACGTTGTTGAGATTCCATCTAGTTGCTATTGTCTTGAACAAACATCCGAAACTGCCTTGGGTGTGTTTGAACAGAAAATCCGAGCTTGACCTTGTGCTTGCAAGTTAAGGCTAACGTGGGTGGGTCTTTAATAGCCTACCTTCCAACCGTACAAAAGGTTTCCAACCGAATTGTTCTTTCGGGAGTTGGAAGTGACAAAGTGTGCAGTCTCATCATTGATGGTAGTAGTTGCACCAATGTAGCAAGTTTGCCCATGGTAGAGAGCTTGGGACTTCCAACGACTAGACATCCACACCCGTACCGACTACAATGGCTAAGCGAAGATGGTGAAGTACGTGTCTACAAACAGGTACGTCTTCCTTTCTCCATTGGCAACTACATTGACGAAGTTGTTTGTGATGTTGTCCCCATGCATGCTACCCATGTAATTTTAGGAAGACCCTGGCAATTTGATAAGCATGTCACTTTTGATGGTAGATCTAATAAGTACACTCTCTTGCACAATGGAACGAGAATGTGACTTAGACCGACAAAAGAGGAAACAAAAGACGGCCGAATCTGGAAATTGCTCCACTTCCACAAATGAGCATTCGGCCAAGGGTCATACACTGATTAAATCAAGCACTAGGAAGCAAAACGTGATAATCAAGGCTAAGGAAGTTAGGAAATGTGTGAATTCTGATAAGCCTGTATTACTCATGATTTGCAAACATGTACTCTTGAATGTTGATGAACTCGATAGGGCATTGCCTTCGGGAGTAGTTGCTTTGTCGCAGGTTAAGCAAGGAGAGAATGAGTTGATCATGGCATGCTCCATCCCTAACTCCATTGGTGAATATCAGAATCTTCATGAAGTTTGCCTCTTAAGTGTTGTATCCCTTTACGATCCATTGGTATTTAACTTCACCCATGAGTCTGTTTTGCTTGTTGGGAGGAGTAATGGAGTTTCAATGGGGGTTCTTGCGCTTGAATCTTGTCCTATGCCTTCTTACCCTTTTGCAACAAGTGTTCCAAGTGATGATCAGTCTAATGCAGTTGAACGTGTTCAAAGTGTTCTTCATTATATCAGTTGCATTTTGGAGGATCCAAAAAGATGTAACCGAAGCTATATGCGTTATCTTCGAGGAGTCATTGGAGTAAAGCCATGAGTTTTTCTTGGCTGGCTGTGAGCATTTTCAAACTGACCAAGAGACATGTGCACCGCATTATAATAATCATGACGTATGCAAGTATCGTTCAATCTAAGAGGGCCAATATGTGGTGGCATTAGATTTGAGGTTTCGTACTCCAACTCTTGCTAGTATCATTCATTTCCATCCAGATTTGAGGACAAATCCTTCTCAAGTGGAGGGGACTGATGTGTGCACGGATGGCGGCCTTGACTCAAGGCTTCCATAGGAACATTGAAGGCTTGGAAGTTGCTAATCAAGGCATCTACACATTGATCCAAGTCAAGGAAGCATCAAGCGCGGCCTTAGCTACTTGGGCCGAGCACTAGGAATGTTAGCATTGTTAGTCGTATGAGTTGTTAGTTGGTTTTGATCATTATCGAGTCATTAGTTGTTAGTTGGTTTGTTAGTCGTGTTTTAATTAATAGTTTATTAGTTATTGGAGTCAAACAATCGGCCCACTCATGTTCAAGAGTGGATCGAGCTCCTTTTCTAGTTTAGGTTGGTGGGCCGCCAATCCTTGACCACAAAGGTTTCTAGCCTATAAAAAGGCGCCTTTTGTACCAGCAAAGGTTAGACACTTTTGATAATAAAATTTCAATTTGTTCTCTTACAATTTCGAGAGTACATTCCTACTTGCTTGGCAAGGGTTATTTGAGCAATCACGCGTGACGTCCTTGGTTGTTCATCCGGCCTATCTACTTGAGTAACCACCTCAATTGGAGTCGCCGTTCTACCGCCTTGAATCGAGTTGAGTCGTCCCTCTTGGTTCTAGGTTCCGTAATCCAAACGGTTGAGTATCCCTCTAGGTCCTTGGGCAATCGTGCTACGTGTCTCGGAACGAGTTGACCGAGGAACGTATCAGTTGGCTTCAGAGCTGGTTGAGGTATCAAGTCGTTATATCCTCTTACTTGTTCTTGTCTAGTTCGTTTTAGGGTTCCTATTTTTCCGCTGTCTTGTTTGTTTGTTGCATCGCTAGTTGTTTCTTCGTTGTTCACAAATCTGTCCGAAGTTGTTTTGCCATTGGCGTCGTCAATTTCTGTCCGTTTTGTGTTCAATCATTGTGTTTTGCAATCGGGCCGTAGTTGGATTTTACTTATGTGTCAAATCTGTCCGAGTTTATTCCCTTGTTGCGCCGAATTTCTGTCCGTGTTTGTACCCTGTCGCGAGTCGTCAATATTCTGTCCGTTCTTGTGTTGGTTCGTTGTCTTGAATCTCCCCATAATTGTGTCCACAAATCTGTCCAAGTGCGTCTTCTAGTTCCGTCCATAGTGCCTTGAAATTCTGTCTTGTGTTCCATCGTTGGCTTGTCTATTGCTGTCCATAATTTCTGGTATCATTGTTTTGAGTTATCCAACTTGTTTACTTGGTTTTTCAAATATGAATTGTGGTGAAACTTGTTGGTATTTGTGAATCTTGAGAGAACCTACAAGAATCTTGAGTTTCTCGACCACAATCTTGAAATTCTTGAAGTTCTTGATAACTTCCTTGAAAGTTCTTGAAGGATCTTGAAGTTCTTGAAGATTCCTTGTGCGTGTGAATTGGCTGAACCAAATCCGGAAAATAGTCCAATCGGCCAAGCTTGTGTTGTGTTGTTCGTATAAGTCAAAAAAAAAAAAAAGAAACGAAAAACAAGAAAGAAAGTCCGAAGTTTATTGCCAAAATCAATCACGGATTACATCTTGTATCCAAGACTACAAAAAGGAAAAAAAAATTTCAAAAGTTTCGGTCCACTACTACTTCTTGAAGTTCTTGAACCTCTTGATTCTTGGAAATTTGTTTCGTCCGTCTAGCGAACAATTTCTTGTACTCTCGAGCATTGGTGAAAGGCTTTCTTGGAGTCTTTGCTTCTATCTAGGGAATATCTTGGGTAACCCATTGGGGGGGAGCCTGAGGAGGGTTGATTGCGTCACGTTGTTGAGATTCCATCTAGTTGCTATTGTCTTGAACAAACATCCGAAACTGCCTTGGGTGTGTTTGAACAGAAAATCCGAGCTTGACCTTGTGCTTGCAAGTTAAGGCTAACGTGGGTGGGTCTTTAATAGCCTACCTTCCAACCGTACAAAAGGTTTCCAACCGAATTGTTCTTTCGGGAGTTGGAAGTGACAAAGTGTGCAGTCTCATCATTGATGGTAGTAGTTGCACCAATGTAGCAAGTTTGCCCATGGTAGAGAGCTTGGGACTTCCAACGACTAGACATCCACACCCGTACCGACTACAATGGCTAAGCGAAGATGGTGAAGTACGTGTCTACAAACAGGTACGTCTTCCTTTCTCCATTGGCAACTACATTGACGAAGTTGTTTGTGATGTTGTCCCCATGCATGCTACCCATGTAATTTTAGGAAGACCCTGGCAATTTGATAAGCATGTCACTTTTGATGGTAGATCTAATAAGTACACTCTCTTGCACAATGGAACGAGAATGTGACTTAGACCGACAAAAGAGGAAACAAAAGACGGCCGAATCTGGAAATTGCTCCACTTCCACAAATGAGCATTCGGCCAAGGGTCATACACTGATTAAATCAAGCACTAGGAAGCAAAACGTGATAATCAAGGCTAAGGAAGTTAGGAAATGTGTGAATTCTGATAAGCCTGTATTACTCATGATTTGCAAACATGTACTCTTGAATGTTGATGAACTCGATAGGGCATTGCCTTCGGGAGTAGTTGCTTTGTCGCAGGTTAAGCAAGGAGAGAATGAGTTGATCATGGCATGCTCCATCCCTAACTCCATTGGTGAATATCAGAATCTTCATGAAGTTTGCCTCTTAAGTGTTGTATCCCTTTACGATCCATTGGTATTTAACTTCACCCATGAGTCTGTTTTGCTTGTTGGGAGGAGTAATGGAGTTTCAATGGGGGTTCTTGCGGTTGAATCTTGTCCTATGCCTTCTTACCCTTTTGCAACAAGTGTTCCAAGTGATGATCAGTCTAATGCAGTTGAACGTGTTCAAAGTGTTCTTCATTATATCAGTTGCATTTTGGAGGATCCAAAAAGATGTAACCGAAGCTATATGCGTTATCTTCGAGGAGTCATTGGAGTAAAGCCATGAGTTTTTCTTGGCTGGCTGTGAGCATTTTCAAACTGACCAAGAGACATGTGCACCGCATTATAATAATCATGACGTATGCAAGTATCATTCAATCTAAGAGGGCCAATATGTGGTGGCATTAGATTTGAGGTTTCGTACTCCAACTCTTGCTAGTATCATTCATTTCCATCCAGATTTGAGGACAAATCCTTCTCAAGTGGAGGGGACTGATGTGTGCACGGATGGCGGCCTTGACTCAAGGCTTCCATAGGAACATTGAAGGCTTGGAAGTTGCTAATCAAGGCATCTACACATTGATCCAAGTCAAGGAAGCATCAAGCGCGGCCTTAGCTACTTGGGCCGAGCACTAGGAATGTTAGCATTGTTAGTCGTATGAGTTGTTAGTTGGTTTTGATCATTATCGAGTCATTAGTTGTTAGTTGGTTTGTTAGTCGTGTTTTAATTAATAGTTTATTGGTTAGTGGAGTCAAACAATCGGCCCACTCATGTTCAAGAGTGGATCGAGCTCCTTTTCTAGTTTAGGTTGGTGGGCCGCCAATCCTTGACCACAAAGGTTTCTAGCCTATAAAAAGGCGCCTTTTGTACCAGCAAAGGTTAGACACTTTTGATAATAAAATTTCAATTTGTTCTCTTACAATTTCGAGAGTACATTCCTACTTGCTTGGCAAGGGTTATTTGAGCAATCACGCGTGACGTCCTTGGTTGTTCATCCGGCCTATCTACTTGAGTAACCACCTCAATTGGAGTCGCCGTTCTACCGCCTTGAATCGAGTTGAGTCGTCCCTCTTGGTTCTAGGTTCCGTAATCCAAACGGTTGAGTATCCCTCTAGGTCCTTGGGCAATCGTGCTACGTGTCTCGGAACGAGTTGACCGAGGAACGTATCAGTTGGCTTCAGAGCTGGTTGAGGTATCAAGTCGTTATATCCTCTTACTTGTTCTTGTCTAGTTCGTTTTAGGGTTCCTATTTTTCCGCTGTCTTGTTTGTTTGTTGCATCGCTAGTTGTTTCTTCGTTGTTCACAAATCTGTCCGAAGTTGTTTTGCCATTGGCGTCGTCAATTTCTGTCCGTTTTGTGTTCAATCATTGTGTTTTGCAATCGGGCCGTAGTTGGATTTTACTTATGTGTCAAATCTGTCCGAGTTTATTCCCTTGTTGCGCCGAATTTCTGTCCGTGTTTGTACCCTGTCGCGAGTCGTCAATATTCTGTCCGTTCTTGTGTTGGTTCGTTGTCTTGAATCTCCCCATAATTGTGTCCACAAATCTGTCCAAGTGCGTCTTCTAGTTCCGTCCATAGTGCCTTGAAATTCTGTCTTGTGTTCCATCGTTGGCTTGTCTATTGCTGTCCATAATTTCTGGTATCATTGTTTTGAGTTATCCAACTTGTTTACTTGGTTTTTCAAATCTGAATTGTGGTGAAACTTGTTGGTATTTGTGAATCTTGAGAGAACCTACAAGAATCTTGAGTTTCTCGACCACAATCTTGAAATTCTTGAAGTTCTTGATAACTTCCTTGAAAGTTCTTGAAGGATCTTGAAGTTCTTGAAGATTCCTTGTGCGTGTGAATTGGCTGAACGAAATCCGGAAAATAGTCCAATCGGCCAAGCTTGTGTTGTGTTGTTCGTATAAGTCAAAAAAAAAAAAAAGAAACGAAAAACAAGAAAGAAAGTCCGAAGTTTATTGCCAAAATCAATCACGGATTACATCTTGTATCCAAGACTACAAAAAGGAAAAAAAAATTTCAAAAGTTTCGGTCCACTACTACTTCTTGAAGTTCTTGAACCTCTTGATTCTTGGAAATTTGTTTCGTCCGTCTAGCGAACAATTTCTTGTACTCTCGAGCATTGGTGAAAGGCTTTCTTGGAGTCTTTGCTTCTATCTAGGGAATATCTTGGGTAACCCATTGGGGGGGAGCCTGAGGAGGGTTGATTGCGTCACGTTGTTGAGATTCCATCTAGTTGCTATTGTCTTGAACAAACATCCGAAACTGCCTAGGGTGTGTTTGAACAGAAAATCCGAGCTTGACCTTGTGCTTGCAAGTTAAGGCTAACGTGGGTGGGTCTTTAATAGCCTACCTTCCAACCGTACAAAAAGGTTTCCAACCGAATTGTTCTTTCGGGAGTTGGAAGTGACAAAGTGTGCAGTCTCATCATTGACGGTAGTAGTTGCACCAATGTAGCAAGTTTGCCCATGGTAGAGAGCTTGGGACGTCCATCGACTAGACATCCACACCCGTACCGACTACAATGGCTAAGCGAAGATGGTGAAGTACGTGTCTACAAACAGGTACGTCTTCCTTTCTCCATTGGCAACTACATTGACGAAGTTGTTTGTGATGTTGTCCCCATGCATGCTCCCCATGTAATTTTAGGAAGACCCTGGCAATTTGATAAGCATGTCACTTTTGATGGTAGATCTAATAAGTACACTCTCTTGCACAATGGAACGAGAATGTGACTTAGACCGACAAAAGAGGAAACAAAAGACGGCCGAATCTGGAAATTGCTCCACTTCCACAAATGAGCATTCGGCCAAGGGTCATACACTGATTAAATCAAGCACTAGGAAGCAAAACGTGATAATCAAGGCTAAGGAAGTTAGGAAATGTGTGAATTCTGATAAGCCTGTATTACTCATGATTTGCAAACATGTACTCTTGAATGTTGATGAACTCGATAGGGCATTGCCTTCGGGAGTAGTTGCTTTGTCGCAGGTTAAGCAAGGAGAGAATGAGTTGATCATGGCATGCTCCATCCCTAACTCCATTGGTGAATATCAGAATCTTCATGAAGTTTGCCTCTTAAGTGTTGTATCCCTTTACGATCCATTGGTATTTAACTTCACCCATGAGTCTGTTTTGCTTGTTGGGAGGAGTAATGGAGTTTCAATGGGGGTTCTTGCGGTTGAATCTTGTCCTATGCCTTCTTACCCTTTTGCAACAAGTGTTCCAAGTGATGATCAGTCTAATGCAGTTGAACGTGTTCAAAGTGTTCTTCATTATATCAGTTGCATTTTGGAGGATCCAAAAAGATGTAACCGAAGCTATATGCGTTATCTTCGAGGAGTCATTGGAGTAAAGCCATGAGTTTTTCTTGGCTGGCTGTGAGCATTTTCAAACTGACCAAGAGACATGTGCACCGCATTATAATAATCATGACGTATGCAAGTATCATTCAATCTAAGAGGGCCAATATGTGGTGGCATTAGATTTGAGGTTTCGTACTCCAACTCTTGCTAGTATCATTCATTTCCATCCAGATTTGAGGACAAATCCTTCTCAAGTGGAGGGGACTGATGTGTGCACGGATGGCGGCCTTGACTCAAGGCTTCCATAGGAACATTGAAGGCTTGGAAGTTGCTAATCAAGGCATCTACACATTGATCCAAGTCAAGGAAGCATCAAGCGCGGCCTTAGCTACTTGGGCCGAGCACTAGGAATGTTAGCATTGTTAGTCGTATGAGTTGTTAGTTGGTTTTGATCATTATCGAGTCATTAGTTGTTAGTTGGTTTGTTAGTCGTGTTTTAATTAATAGTTTATTAGTTATTGGAGTCAAACAATCGGCCCACTCATGTTCAAGAGTGGATCGAGCTCCTTTTCTAGTTTAGGTTGGTGGGCCGCCAATCCTTGACCACAAAGGTTTCTAGCCTATAAAAAGGCGCCTTTTGTACCAGCAAAGGTTAGACACTTTTGATAATAAAATTTCAATTTGTTCTCTTACAATTTCGAGAGTACATTCCTACTTGCTTGGCAAGGGTTATTTGAGCAATCACGCGTGACGTCCTTGGTTGTTCATCCGGCCTATCTACTTGAGTAACCACCTCAATTGGAGTCGCCGTTCTACCGCCTTGAATCGAGTTGAGTCGTCCCTCTTGGTTCTAGGTTCCGTAATCCAAACGGTTGAGTATCCCTCTAGGTCCTTGGGCAATCGTGCTACGTGTCTCGGAACGAGTTGACCGAGGAACGTATCAGTTGGCTTCAGAGCTGGTTGAGGTATCAAGTCGTTATATCCTCTTACTTGTTCTTGTCTAGTTCGTTTTAGGGTTCCTATTTTTCCGCTGTCTTGTTTGTTTGTTGCATCGCTAGTTGTTTCTTCGTTGTTCACAAATCTGTCCGAAGTTGTTTTGCCATTGGCGTCGTCAATTTCTGTCCGTTTTGTGTTCAATCATTGTGTTTTGCAATCGGGCCGTAGTTGGATTTTACTTATGTGTCAAATCTGTCCGAGTTTATTCCCTTGTTGCGCCGAATTTCTGTCCGTGTTTGTACCCTGTCGCGAGTCGTCAATATTCTGTCCGTTCTTGTGTTGGTTCGTTGTCTTGAATCTCCCCATAATTGTGTCCACAAATCTGTCCAAGTGCGTCTTCTAGTTCCGTCCATAGTGCCTTGAAATTCTGTCTTGTGTTCCATCGTTGGCTTGTCTATTGCTGTCCATAATTTCTGGTATCATTGTTTTGAGTTATCCAACTTGTTTACTTGGTTTTTCAAATATGAATTGTGGTGAAACTTGTTGGTATTTGTGAATCTTGAGAGAACCTACAAGAATCTTGAGTTTCTCGACCACAATCTTGAAATTCTTGAAGTTCTTGATAACTTCCTTGAAAGTTCTTGAAGGATCTTGAAGTTCTTGAAGATTCCTTGTGCGTGTGAATTGGCTGAACCAAATCCGGAAAATAGTCCAATCGGCCAAGCTTGTGTTGTGTTGTTCGTATAAGTCAAAAAAAAAAAAAGAAACGAAAAACAAGAAAGAAAGTCCGAAGTTTATTGCCAAAATCAATCACGGATTACATCTTGTATCCAAGACTACAAAAAGGAAAAAAAAATTTCAAAAGT